>NC_138740.1:3431638-3716638 GCF_965113295.1 Leuciscus leuciscus
CTCCTCCTCCGTTTCGAGACCACTGGAACTGGAGCCACTGGAACTGGGACCACTGGACTCGGGACCATCGGAACTGGGAACACTGGACTCGGGACCACCGGTACTGAGGTCACCGGAACTGAGACCCTCTTCATGGCCTCTCGCTCCTGCAGGCGAGCGAGACCCTCCACCATACCCTCAAAAGTGCTGCAGTCATACGCCCTTCTCAGTACCCAATCCATGGGCTCGTCAAGGGCATAAAAGAAAAGGTCCTTGAGGGGCTCCTCATTAAGACCCAGTCCCTCTGCTGCACTAAGGAATTTGACCGCGAACTTCCTTAGATCAGTTCCCTGCTGGCGGAGCGCAATCAATGATTGAACACGAAGAATGCGTTCATACTGTTGGCATGAGACCGGGGGAACAAGTGGATGCTGGGACTTCCTCTGCTGAGTTTTTGACATGGTCGGATCGTTCTGTCACGGGAAACTAAGAAAACAAGGAAAACTCAAGTGCAGAGGAAAGGGATTTTTAATAAACAAAAGAACAACGTAAAACAAACACCCACGAGGGGGAAAACATTACAAAATACCAAACAACAACTTCAAACGGGTCACGGGGAAACGGGAGACGTGTACAAGACAACGATCCGACACAGACTGCAAACACAAAGGAACTTATAAAAGGGACAAATCAGGCAGGTAATGAGGAACAACAGGTGGGGCAAATGAAACCAATAATAAGATAACAAGGAGGGTGGGGTCAAAACAATGACAGGAACACAAACACCACATGTGCTACACAAGACAGGACAGGCATGTGACAGGGATAATGTATTGCGAGGCGGTTGTTATAGCGAATACAACCCCGTCTTGAATCAGCCTGAAGGGGTTGTATTGCAATGACCTATTATCCAACTGCGTGAGACTTTTGTGTGCATGTGCTTGTCAAATAATGTCAAACATTTTGTTAAAGCTTATAACATCTTTGACAAAATAAAAAAAAACAACAACACAAGTTTGTGAGTGTGTGCATCTGTGAGTGTAGTGTAGAGAACAAGTTCTGACGTTCGAACAAATCTTGTTAAGTTTTCTGATTTGTATTGTTCATTATTTTTTATAAATTATTTATTGTTCTGACAGCTCAGGTCCCTTTAAAAAAAAAAATATATATATATACATCTTTTTGTGCACTTTATTTTAAAAAAGCCTATATATTTGGCAGATGTAAAGCATATATATGTATGTTTTTTTGTGTTAGTCCACTTATTTTATTTTATTTTATTACTTTAACAGCTCAGGGATGTTCAAGGAGCAACCTGTTGTTTGTGCACTTTCGGGAAATTTTTTGCACTGTAAATTTGCACTGTCAGTTCTGTTTTTGAATAAAGGGTTGAAAATTAATACTTTTTTTTTATCCGATTCATCGATTAATAATAAAAAAAAATCAACAGATTAATTACTTATTAAAAGACTCGTTAGTTGCAGCCCTAGAAATGTTTTCTAATAATATCTTTGTAGATTTCTATGTTCATCATTTCATTGGGTAACTGTTGAGCAGCTTTTTTTGTTGAAAGCTTGACCACTTTCTTTGACACATCAGTTCCTACACTTCTTGAGTGCTCGAGTAGTGTTGTAAAATGGATGGTTCGGGTCCTCATGATTGGCTGAATTGCTTTTCTAAGCCACTGTAAAACTCTTAAAACATAACAAACACCTGGGACCTCATTACATCATTAGCCCCTTTCACACATAGTCCTCACTGGTGAATTAAGAGATCGTTTGTGAACAGGACTTTTTTTTAAATACTGGTAAATCAGTTTAGCCAAATAGCCAATTTACCTATTTATTTATTTATCACATAATTGATTTCGGTGCATCCCTAGTTGAACTATCTGTTTTATAATTTAAAACCTACACCTGGAGAAGATTAAATAAAAGATGACTGTAATGCTGAACTTTACATGACTAGTGGACAAAGTTTACAAAGATCTTGAATCTGCTCAAAGTACGCCCAAAGATGTTGGATGAATATATATAAATATATAATGTATGAATAATCTTATATACTGGTAATGTGGTAATAAAAATGTATTCTTACAGGTGCTGATGAACCCATATTAAAAACAGAGGTCAGAAAGTCCGCTGAGTGGGTCCCGACTGAGGACATACACCTACTGCTGGATCAGCTGGTCAAAAGAATAGGCCGTTGGTTTTGGCAAAGGCCACATCTGTCCAAAGGTGAGACCAACAACAAGAACGAAATGGAAATAACATTGCTTAAAAACATGAAGAGCTCAGTCAAATTATTAGTGTCAATGATGAGCAAAGTGTAAAACACAGCGGATTGACAATGAATGTTTAGCAATGAATAAATGTTCATGGGCATCCAGAGAATATCATAGTAACAGCAAGAAATGCTGTGTATTTAATGGTAACATGACCTTACATGAACTACCTTTCTCAAAATCTTTGAGAAAGATTCAAAAAGTTTGTGAATGTCTATAAGGACAAACGTGACCAATCAACTGTCTTCTGAAAACTTTAACAGAATGCCTGGATATTCTTGAGAAACTTAATGACAGAGGGTCAGGGATCACCTTAGATGCCATTTTACATCATGACTGGTTTAAAGCCCTGGCAGCCTGAAGGGTCGTCTCCGCCCTGGTCGCCTGCCACTGCCTGCTCCACCCTGGTCGCCTGCTCTGCCTGATCCGCCCTGGTCTCCTGAACTGTCTGGTCCACCCTGTAGCCCTGAAACACCAGGTCCGCCTGGTCCCCCTGAACCGTCTGCTCCGCCCTGGCCGCCTGAAGGGTCGTCTCCGCCCTGGTCGCCTGCCACTGCCTGCTCCGCCCTGGCCGCCTGCACTGCCTGCTCCACCCTGGTCGCCTGCTCTGCCTGATCCGCCCTTGTCGCCTGAACTGCCTGATCCGCCCTGGTCGCCTGCTCTGCCTGATCCACCCTTGTCGCCTGGGGATCAGGCAGAACAGGCGACAAGGGCGGATCAGGCAGAACAGGCGACCAGGGCGGATCAGGCAGAGCAGGCGACCAGGGCGGAGCAGGTGACCAGGGCGGATCAGGCAGAGCAGGCGACCAGGACGGATCAGGCAGTTCAGGCGACAAGGGCGGATCAGGCAGAACAGGCGACAAGGGCGGATCAGGCAGAACAGGCGACCAGGAAGGATCAGGCAGTTCAGGCGACCAGGGCGGTTCAGGCAGAGCAGGCGACAAGGGCGGATCAGGCAGAACAGGCGACCAGGAAGGATCAGGCAGTTCAGGCGACCAGGGCGGTTCAGGCGGATCAGGCGACCAGGACGGAGCAGCCAGAGCAGGCTGTGCAGGATACTAGGGCGGTTCAGGCGACCAGGGCGGATCAGGCAGTTCAGGCGACAGCACAGCCTGATCCGCCCTTGTCGCCTGCACTGCCTGATCCGCCCTTGTCGCCTGCACAGCCTGAACCGCCCTGGCCTCCCGCCGCTCCACAGGCCTGGCCCTCCATCTCACCCCTGGGTCCGCCTCCGCTCCACCACCCTCCTGGACTGTTTTCATGAGGAGCTTCTGGAATCCGCTCCTTAAGTGGGGGGCTATGTCATGATTCCTGTCTTGTGTTCTCCTTGTCTTGTGTGGACTTTTATTTCCTGTTCTGTGCCAGGTTTTGTAGTCCTTTGTAGTTTTTCTTGTTTATTAGGCTCTCCAGGTGTTTCTAATTAGCCCCGCCCCCTTGTTATCTTGTTTAGCTTGTTTGCCTGTGTATTTAAACCTCTGTGCTTCAGTTGTTGGTTGTCGGTCGTTGTAGCTTGTAGCTGTTTCCATGTTCCTGTCCTGAGTTCCGTGTTCCATTGTTTGCCCTGGATTTCCTGTTTGTTTCATTAAATTAGTGTTTGCATATGGATTCTCTCTCTGTTTCGTCCTTGCCTCATTGTAATAACAGGCCACCAGGGCATCATACAGACTTTATCAAAGAATTTGCTGACTTTCAGAGTTAGTACTGGCTGCAGATAAAGTCCTAATTGTTGGAAAAAAAGATGCATTGGGATTGGCATTTAAAGACATTCTTAACTCTATTGGAGTTAGACAACACGTGTCAGGACCTACTCATTGTCGTAATCATACACTAGGGATGGGCATTCGATTACATTTTCTTAGTCGATCGTCGGGAGAATTAACGATCGACTATCGATTAATCATTAATATTTTTATATTGAAATTCATTATTTCTTTAACTTTTTATAAATTAAAAAATGCAATGAAAATACAAAAATACAGTTTGTTTGTCCTCGATGAGATCTTCATTACAAGAAGATCAACTTGTGGCAGTGAAACTGGACGTTCGGTAGACTTGAAGATTCCTGCGGTGCTCTAAACCAGCGGAACCTGCAGCTGCGAGCCGGCGTTCTTAAACAGAGACCCATGGCCACTTCATCCGTTTTCTGTGATCGGATAGCTATCCGCTCGTGAAAAGACCAAATCTAAATGCCCTCCGAAACGCATTCGAGACGGATTTAAATCCGATCGCTCAAACCACTTTATACTTTATATCTGAGACGCATTCCAGACGAAACTGGACAAGAGTAAATGCATCTGGTTGTTGAAACCACATATGTAAATTTGACTTATCCCAAAAATGATAAGAAATAAACGTGTGAGAGCGTGTTATAGGCTATATGTCATGTTATATCCAGATATGACGACGCTACTTCAACACGCATCACCACAGATGAGCATCTAACTGTTATTCATCAAGCCAACGTGCAAACTATCGCAAATCAAAGTGAAAGTCATTCATCAACACACAATCATCTTCATTAAAAGTAAAGAACCGAAATGATCTTACCAGGGCTGTTGCCGCAATATCTTGTTGCGGTCTTTGATTTAGAAATTTTCGCTGATGATCATTAAAATGCAGCTCATATCAGTTGCTTTCGATGACGTGCAACAATTTAAATATGCATATAGTGCGGGAATTCAAGATCGGATTTATATCCGTTTTGCAAAAACACATTTATGTGACCAGGTGTAAATGAAATTGTTTTGATAAATCAGATAGCTATCCGATCTGAGAAAACGCATGAAGTTCCCATAGAACTTCTGCACCAGTCTACTGATTTCTGTTGAGAAAGATAAGCATGTTGACATGATCTGGGATCAGACGCGACCGCAACCTGGTGACAGCCAGTCCAGCCGCCGAAAACACCTGCTCTGAGGGGACTGACGTGACCGGGATGCACAGGTACCTCCGCGCTAAAATTAATTCCATTGCTTCAAGACTCACACTACGCAACGCAACCTGCATTAGTTTAATCGATAACAAATAAACGTGATCGACGAAATTCTTAACGATCAATTATCGATCGTCGATTAATCATGCCCATCCCTATCATACACTAGATCTAATATTATCACACGGAATCAGTGTTGATGCCGTTGAAATTCTGCAGCAGAGCGATGACATCTCAGTTCATTATCTAGTCTCGTGTAAACTTCATTTAGCCAAGGCTGCAAAGCCGACTCCGTGTTACAAATATGTTAGACCTATCACTTCTGCCACCAAAGATTGCTTTATTAATAATCTTCCTGATCAGTTTCATCATCTCAGCATCCCAGATAGCTTAGGAGAACTCGATATTGCGACAGAAACTTTTAACTTTCTCTTTAGACACATTTGCTCCGTTGCGCTTAAAGAAGATTAAGTGTCTCTGCTGTCTGAACATAAAATAGCATTTCATGATTATTGCCGCTAGATGGCCTTAACGAGATAGAGGACATTAACTAGAACATTGAGAAAAGTATTAAGGAGAAGGCCGGGTGCTCTTAAATTCCTTAAAATCGAATGTGACATCAGCATGATAATGACACTGAGGAGAAGACTTGAGGCTTTAAATACAAGATTTAATGCATTAATACAAAATCGATTGAGAAATGAAGACGATGACAACAATTTGTCAACACAACACAACACAATTGACAGGTTGGTTTTCTACACCTTTAATGTACGTTAATGTAATTCAAATTTCACGCCAAAATCTAAATAAGCTAAACAGGTAAGATATTTTAAGTTAATGTGTATTTTTATTTCATTTTGATCCCTATCAACTTTAACCCTTGTATGGTGTTCGGGTCTGTAGGACCCGTTTTCACTTTTTGTCAAAAGAAAAAAGATATGATTAATAATTTTTTCAACCTCAGACTCATTTTCTGTGAAGAATATCAGAACACATTTTCAATGACCACACACTGTACACTGTGTGTGTGTGTGTGTGTGTGTGTGTGTGTGTGTGTGTGTGTGTGTGTGTGAGTGTGTGAGTGTGTGCGTGTGTGCGTGTGTGTGTGTGTGTGTGTGTGTGTGTGTGCATGTGAGAGAGAGATTGTGTGTAATTGTGAGAGAGTGAACTACCCCTGCCGTTCCCGCACAAGGTTGCAATTCTTAAATGTGATCTAAACAAAACAAAGGGAAAACATTAACCATATATGCTGTTTATATTGCTTGTACTTGGGATGAAGTAAACATCTGTTGAGTATTTTAACATAAATTGTTTGATTATGTTGAATTAAAAACCCAGAAATGCAGCGGGTCAACCAGACCCACGAACACTGGCTGAGTAACAAAAATATGAACACACAAGGGTTAAAAGCAAATCCTTAAGAAATCATTTATTAACATGGTACCAAGTATATCGTAAGAATGGATTTACAGCAGTACAGTCCTTCATTATCGTTGATCATTTCTCATAACATGTCCAAACCTCCACAGCAGTTTACTAAGCTGAAAAATAAGAAAAAATACACATGGATTTAACACTTATAAGACGTACATGCGTTGGGCTTCAAAAATATAACCCACCATGTCTTTGCACGCATTATGAAATAAATGCTTTCTTATCAGACTGAGAATGTTCCAAAGCAACATCCCCGATGAAGCCTCAGCCACGACAAGGAGAAGAGCTGCTAGGCAGAGCATCATTAGGAGTTCTTTCATTGAAAATAGTGGGGAGCATCTCATCACAACACAACGTAAGTGCTTTCTGTTGTGTCTAACGAGACATTATTAAATGTGGTTATTATGTGACCATTATTATCATTATTTGTGATATTCGTATTTGACATCATCTTTTTTTTTCTTTAAACAGGTACAACGGTTAAAAAACGAGTTGTGCCATTTTCAATGGATGAGAGAGCATTTCATCAGAAAATAAGGGAAGCTTTTCCAATAATAGGAGAGGCTGGAATTTAAATCTGCAGAGTTGACAGGAGGAGAAGGGTAATACCTGTTGAGCTGAGCTATAAAAGCATGCCCACAGTTTGGCAGGTCAGCGGTATATGTGAGGCTTAAGGTAAGAACAACAAAGTATTCAACCAAATATATATCCCAAATTAATTATTATGCTATAAAAACAAACATGTTCTTTTTTTTTGCTGATCCTGCATTGCTTTAGCTGGGATGCCATTACTATTGTTACTATTAGTATTCAATTAAAAAGAAAAGTTGTTTGAAAGACTATGCTGCCTTTTTTCTTGACAGAACACATCCAGTTCGGCTGGCACACAACATGAGAGCAGTAATGAGGTGAACTGTCAAAGCAGTACTACTGTAAGGTTTTTCTCACTTTCTTTATTTACATAGATACTCATAAAATCAGAGAGCTAATGTAGATCAGATAAAGACTCATCTGATCTCTTTGCAGCCGCTGTTATCAGTGATGTGGCTGGAACCAGATCCTGGATCTTCATGTAAATGGAGAACTGGAAACCCCTTTTTTGGTTTAAGTTCCCTCATTACATATCAGACCCTCAAATGGTCACTGGGCAGTCCTGACAACAGATCCAACCTCTGATTCCTATTTTGAAGCTTCCCAGAAGACAGTTTTATTGCTCACAGGTTGCTTTTTCATATCTTAGGGGGCTGGAGCTCATTAAGTATCAACTTTGTTTCAGATGGTTCTCATAAAATTGCTTATGAGAAATAAATATACACAAACAAGGTAATTGTTGATGTAAAGTAAAAGAATAGAGCTCTGGAATTAATGTGGATAGCAAAGTATTTGGTTTTGGGAAAAAATAAATGTTTTGTGCTTATCCTGCATTGCTTTTACCGGGATGCTATTAGTATTGTTACTAATTATATTTAATTAAAAAGAAAACTGTTGTTTGAAAGATGATGCTGCCTTTTTGACAGAACACATCCAGTTCGGCTGGCACACAACATGAGAGCAGTAATGAGGTGAACTGTCAAAGCAGTACTACTGTAAGTTTTTCTCACTTTGTGATTCTTCAGATATACATGATACGTTTATTTATTACAATATTGCTTAAGACAAACCACCTCTTTTCAAACTGTGACTGTTTTTTAAAATGTTCATTCTAAAGTGTCAAATATTCATTATTTCTCAGACCTTTTTGTCAGTCAGCAAGAACAACAAAATGAATATGATATTTGACCCTGTAAAAATCTGTATTCTGATTTAGTGTCATTTTGTTGATAGGATCCAATCTGTGGAACCGTAGAAATTTTAGGTAATGCAGGAACAAGTAGCAGGGTAAGTAACCAGCATTCTCATCATCTATCAGGTGAAATATGTACATTTATTTGTAGTTTGCTGTAATGTTTAATTAAAGCATATTAGGTTCTCAAAATAAGATTTTGTTTTGGACTTTGTGATTAACTTTGAATAATGTTATAAACTTAATAAATGTAATGATTTTATTTATCTGTTCATTATGTTAAAAGGATCATCAGCGGCGCCAGTTTGAATCCTTAGAACAAAGGCGAAGAGAGGTTTTTTTCTATTTATTTTTTCAGTTTTAATCATGTTTTCCTATATATGATATAATGTATATGTGTGTGTGTAACATTTATACATCTTTTCAAAGAAAATTGCTGAAAGGAGGGCACATGTATGTCAGATTGTTGAGCCGGAGCACGGCATTGCAATACAGTTTCAGTACCCTGATGGCACCAGGAAAACTAGGACATTTGTTGAGTCTCAACCAATTCAGGTATTTTGTGTTGGCTCATTTGTAAGTTCTTTCTGCACATTCAGTATATTCATGATATAGTTCTGATTTGTCATTTCTATATTTGCTCATGTGTTGTAAAGGATCTGTTTGCCTTTGCTGGTTCAGACGACATGGCCAGTGAAGTATTCCGTGTACAGCTGTCCTGGTCACCGAACACTATACTTAGCACTGTTGATGGTAGCCTCTCAGATCATGAAATTAGTAGGTCCTCAACCTTGTATGTGCTTTGGATGTCAGGTGTTCAAATAGAGGTAAGTTCAACTTTAATACATCAAAGTTTTTTCTAAAAGTGAAAAAACAAAAACTTATGGTGATATTATAATGCATTTTAGGGACTAATTGCATCCAGTGTTGAATCTTCAACTGACCAACCGGCTGCTACTCAGGACTTAGGAAGTATCCCGATTCCCATCCATTCCAGTGATCAGGATGTGGGGTACTCCAACACAGTCACAGGAAGCATCCCGAGTCCCATCCATTCTCGTGATCAGGATGTGGGGTACTCCAACACAGTCACAGGAAGCATCCCGAGTCCCATCCATTCCCGTGATCAGGATGTGGGGTACTCCAACACAGTCACAGGAAGCATCCCGAGTCCCATCCATTCCCGTGATCAGGATGTGGGGTACTCCAACACAGTCACAGGAAGCATCCCGAGTCCCATCCATTCCCGTGATCAGGATGTGGGGTACTCCAACACAGTCACAGGAAGCATCCCGAGTCCCATCCATTCCAGTGATCAGGATGTGGGGTACTCCAACACAGTCACAGGAAGCATCCCGAGTCCCATCCATTCCAGTGATCAGGATGTGGGGTACTCCAACACAGTCACAGGAAGCATCCCGAGTCCCATCCATTCCCGTGATCAGGATGTGGGGTACTCCAACACAGTCACAGGAAGCATCCCGAGTCCCATCCATTCCCGTGATCAGGATGTGGGGTACTCCAACACAGTCACAGGAAGCATCCCGAGTCCCATCCATTCCAGTGATCAGGATGTGGGGTACTCCAACACAGTCACAGGAAGCATCCCGAGTCCCATCCATTCCAGTGATCAGGATGTGGGGTACTCCAACACAGTCACAGGAAGCATCCCGAGTCCCATCCATTCCCGTGATCAGGATGTGGGGTACTCCAACACAGTCACAGGAAGCATCCCGAGTCCCATCCATTCCCGTGATCAGGATGTGGGGTACTCCAACACAGTCACAGGAAGCATCCCGAGTCCCATCCATTCCCGTGATCAGGATGTGGGGTACTCCAACACAGTCACAGGAAGCATCCCGAGTCCCATCCATTCCAGTGATCAGGATGTGGGGTACTCCAACACAGTCACAGGAAGCATCCCGAGTCCCATCCATTCTCGTGATCAGGATGTGGGGTACTCCAACACAGTCACAGGAAGCATCCCGAGTCCCATCCATTCCAGTGATCAGGATGTGGGGTACTCCAACACAGTCACAGGAAGCATCCCGAGTCCCATCCATTCCAGTGATCAGGATGTGGGGTACTCCAACACAGTCACAGGAAGCATCCCGAGTCCCATCCATTCCAGTGATCAGGATGTGGGGTACTCCAACACAGTCACAGGAAGCATCCTGAGTCCCATCCATTCCAGTGATCAGGATGTGGGGTTCTCCAACACAGTCACAGGAAGCAAATAAATTCTACACAGTGCATGTACTGCATTGAAATCAACCTACTTTGCATGGCACAAATCCCCACAAATTGAATTTGTGGGTGAAAGCGCCGATGATTATGGGGGACCTAGCAGAGAATTTTTCAGGTTGGTCTTAACTATTTATCATATTTAATAATATATTTATCAAATATTATGTGATGTCTTTTTTATTATAGCAAATATACAAAACAAATTTGTTTACATTATTGCAGTCAGATATTATATCATATTTACCGTTATTTATGGCAATGCTAACCACTCATCGGGTAACTGAAATGGCGCTTCATTTATGTATCTTGTATCACACCATAGTATAGAAACTGGTGCCATCCTGTGTCTCAATTATCAATTGAATATGGTTTTAAATATGACTTCAGAGTCCTAAAATATCAATATTACAGTAATATTGTGGCAGTGTTCCACATTGTAGGCTTTCATTTCAATATCAATTCAATTATTTAATTGTATTAGGGCTTTATTTCTCTAGGCTTTTGATGCAGGGTGTGCAGTCATCATTAGGAGTTTTTGAGGGGAAAACAGGCCAGGTGTTTTTCACCTATGACCAAGTAGCTGTGGAAATGAACCGGTATTACACAGCGGGAAAGCTAATTGGTTGGTCTCTCATGCATGGTGGACCAGGTTTCAAAGCACTAGATAACACATTATCCAAACTAATGTGTGGCCAACCAGATTCTGCAGAAGAATTTGACTGGCATAACCTGCCAGATGGTGAAATTCAAGATAAAGTGCGACAGGTATGTATCTTCACACCATTCAAACAGAAGGCATTTATGATTTGTGAGGGTAATGGAGTTTCTTTCTTTTAAGGTATTTTTTTTGTCAGACCCAAGAAGACATAGATAGAATAGTGTCAAGCCTAGGAGACTGGATTGCTGACTGTGGTGTCCCTGGAATTTACAGTGCAGCGGATATGAGACGGATCTATGGTCAGGTGATCAAACACTATATTTACTTCACATTTACATTTACATTTAGTCATTTAGCAGACGCTTTTATCCAAAGCGACTTACAGATTAGGACAAAATTAAGCGAGTCATCATGAAGAGGCAAA
Organism: Leuciscus leuciscus; assembly: GCF_965113295.1. Classification (NCBI taxonomy): domain Eukaryota; kingdom Metazoa; phylum Chordata; class Actinopteri; order Cypriniformes; family Leuciscidae; genus Leuciscus; species Leuciscus leuciscus. Next base: position 3,443,383 of record NC_138740.1, read on the forward strand.
AACAACGCAAGTAGTGCTCAAAAAACAAAAAACTTCAGGTATAAAACTCAAAATAATTTACATTTTAATCAGTCTACAGTTTGAATCATGTTTATTTATGTGCCCTCCACTAATATTGGCACCCTTGGCAAATCTGAGTAAAACAGTCTCTGGATCAAGATATTTCAGATCCCCGCTTGTGTAACTTCATCTCCTTGACTCCTTCCAAAAGTTTTGGAATGAAAGACTAAAAGGATAAACAGCTAAGACAATTTTACATGCTCATATTTACAAAGGGAGACAATTCTTGCGGAGGACACTGAATTGAATGTTTTTATTTTACTTTTAAATAATATACAGTATGGAAATTTCTTGGAACATATTTATTTTAGAACAGCAGACATGATCGCTCAATTTAAGGATGGCATGAACTCCTGTGGCAACTTGTGGCAGATTGTTGAAAAAAACTGGAAGTTCTTCCTTCCCTTGTTTACGAATGAGCAGAAAGAATTAACCAGAGATGAATTTAGAGCCCTGTTCACAATTTGCTGGAGTGAGGAGGGAAGCAACCTCAGAGAAACGGAGGAAGACACCATCTTTTGCTGGGAGCTCCTGCTGAATTCAATTCAGGGTAATCAGACTGGGATCATTTTTTTAATAATATTGTCATATTTGATAATTATGCTTTTCTTCAATATCACTCTCACAGTCGACAATATACAGTATTTGCATGGTTTTAACAAGCAATCACAGCTGTTTTTATAATCTGAAAAACAGCACAGTTATGTGATACTGCCTTTATACAGCAGATCAGTAAAATATAATATTTTTTTTACACCCTCTTTTCTTAACTTTACAGAAAAACAATCACCTTTCAGGAGATGCTGGTATTTATTACTGGTGCAGACAGCATTCCCCCATTGGGCTTCCCCGGAGAACCAAGAATTGAGTTTTACACGCAAGAAAATCGCCGGCTTCCATTTGCTTCAACTTGTGGCATGGTGCTCTTTTGCCTCGAGGCATCCAAGAGGAGGAGGTGTTGACTGACCTGCTTAACACAGCACTTAAAGGGTACCTTGGATTTGGAAAAATCTAATTTAGTCAATTTAGTCAAATGTTAATTAAAGGGATAGTTGACCCTAAAATGAAATTTATTGTCATTAATTACTCATGTCGTTCCAAACCTGTACAATTTTTGTTCATCTTCAGAACACAAATGAAGATCTTTTTAATGAAATCTGAGAGCTTTCTGTCCCTTCATTGACATCTACGCAACTACCACTTTGGCGTGTCAAAAAGTTCATAAATAGATTGTAAAACTAATCCATTTGAATTGAGGGGTTTTAGTCTAAATTTTCTGAAGAGACTCGATCGCTCAACATGATGAGCAGATTTAATTTAGGCTTTTATTCACATATAAACATTCATCAACTCACACATGATCAGTTGTGGTCTACAGAAGCTCAAGCATGTTCACTTGACGTGCGAGAACCAGAGAGGTTCATTCACTCAAACATGCTTGAGCTTCCGTTTATCATAAATGATGTGTGTTGATGTTCATATGTGAATAAAAGCCTAAATTTAATCTGTTCATCATATAAAGCGATCGTGTCTCTTCAGAATATTTTGGAATAAAACGCTTTATTCATATGGATTAATTTTACGATCTATTTATGAACGTCAAAGCGGTAGTTGTGTAGATGTCAATGGAGGGACAGAAAGCTCTCAGATTTCATCAAAAATATCTTCATTTGTTTTCTGAAGATGAACGTAAGTCTTACGGGTTTGGAACGAGGTTGAGTAATTAATAACAGAAACTTCATTTGTGGGTCAACTATGTCATTAAGTTCAGTGAGAATTTTTTGCAAAAACTTTATTTTCTCTAACAATATTGTTATGTTCTTGAATGTTAACAATGCAAATGCATAAAACAGTTTAGAAATACACAATTAAAATAGAACATTTCCAATGGTAAAAGTGGATTTGGTAGTTTCAACAGTTGTTGGCAACGTTGCATAATTAATTAAAAGACTACAATAAATGTTTGTTTTTTTTCTCTGAAAATACAAATTCCAAAAATAAGAGGAAATATTGCATCTTCTGTTTTATTTCATTACACTATTGCAGAATCCAAATAAGAAAAGTTATTTTCAGTCCTTGGTCATGTATTTCTAGACAAATATATAGACTGTAGTTCAGTTATGTTTTATAAATGAGTACAGCGTTGTTTCTCAAAATCATTGTGAAATGCAAAGATCTAAATATAATGTTGTAAATACAAACAATTTACTTCAGAAATCTAGGTTTAAATGAGTAGAGCACCCAAAATGAATACTTGGTCAATACTTGCTCTATCTTAAAAAGAGTGACTGGTATAGGAAGAACTTATGATATGATCTGCGTTGGTGGCCAATCCTAAAAATGTTTAGGATTTTTAATGTTTTTAAATAGGTCTCTAATGCTCACAAAGGCTGCATTTATTTAATACATATTAATAATAATCAGCAAGAACAGTAATATTGTGAAATATTACAATGTAAAATAGCTGTTTTCTATGTAAATATATTCTCAAATGTATTTTTTTTCCCAGTGAATATACTCAAAGCTGAATTTTCAGCATCATTACTCCAGTCTTGTCACATGATCCTTCAGAAATCATTCTCATATGCTGATTTGATGCTCAGAAACATTTATGATTTTTATCATGTGGAAAACTGTTGTTCTGCTTAATATTTTTGTGATTCATCATATGTTTGTGATAAATAAACCATGATACTTTTCAGGATTTAGATAAAAAAAGAAAATATTTTGTAACATTATACAATTATTTACTGTCACTTTTGATCAATTTAATGCATTCTAACTAAATACAAATATTATTGTTAATGTTAAATATTAATGTCCAGTAGTGTACACAAAAATATTAAACGGTTTTCAACATTGTCAATAATAGTAAATGTTTCTTGTAAGGGCAATGAAATAAATTACATTCTAAACTATATTTAAATAGAAAACAGTTATTTTAAATTGTAATAATATTTCACAGTATTGCTGTTTTAATATATTTTTTATCAAATAAATGCAGCTTAAGTGACCATAGTGAAAAACATAAAAAATCTGAAATAATCCAAACCTTTGTTCCAGTGTATGTGTGATCTATATGGGTTGAGGAATATTTCCAAGGAAGTTAATAACTTGCTCCAAAAGATCAGTTCCTAAATCATCACGTCTTCCACCAAGAGGGTTGACCTGCTGCACAAGTTGTTCCATGACTCCTCCTGGAACGTTGAAGTGGTTGGCAGGAATCTCAACAGATTCTGGCCAGTTGAAGATTGTCTGAAAATCTTGGGGGGAAACTTCTTCTGAAGCTGGAGGAATGTTTACATCTGCAACTGGCTCTTCATCTGCTCCAAGGATTCCACGTATCCCTGTCTGGTTTCGAGTTAGCTGTGAGAGACATCCTCGGATGAAGAGCTGATGGGGAGACATGTACCGTTCAGTTCTCAGCTTGTGGTGGTTCCATTGATGAATGAACAGTTGGAGATCCCTGTTAATTCGAGGTATATACACATAATGTAAGTAATGCCCACAGGTGCATTTCATTGGTACTGTCAATTTTACCTTCACTTTCCAAAAGCATGAATAAGGCATAGTAAGTATTGGAGATGCCCCGCCACAATCTCTCGATCCTTTGGTTGTGTGTGCTCCTTCCTCTCAAAGCACTTCCTCTGGTGAATCCCCGGAAGACATTCATAAATAGGCAGACTGCATTATTCTCCCCTCCATTATCACAGCGGACTCTTGAAGGTAAACCATACTGGCCAATGGCTTCTACAAAACTGTGGAAAACTGTGTCACTGCGATTGTTGGAAGATGCCTTTAAGAATACAACAATCCTGCTGTACCCGTCAATCCCACCATGTATGACAATCCTCCACCTAACAAAAAAAAAAAAAGGTATGTAAGGTACACTGAAAACTGATCAAATTACGTAGCATTTATTCTGGTAGTCATCTCTAAAGATCTAAAGCCAAGTATGGATAAGGTGATGGAAATTAATGCTACTGGACTTATTTGTATTTGGCAGATAACATCTTGAGTGCCATCAATAATATTGTGCCTGTTACATTTCAATGAACCCAGAGTAAAAGAGTAAAATCTAATTAACAACAACAACAACAAAATTATTTGTTTGTTTTAGCAGTGTGCCACTGTCTATTTTTTTACATGAAAGAAAAATAATAGAAGGACCATATACCTGATTAACTTATGATTACCATCCAAATGCCATAAGGAATTTGGCCCGGCAACCTGATAGACTCTTCTGTGCAGTCTACGTGTGGTGACTCTCTGGGCTGCTCCCACTGGATTAGTCCTAATTAACTTTAGCCCCGTTCACACTACACGCGACAAAGCGACACGATTCATTTCAATGGGGAGCGGGCGACTTCTGGCGACACGACAAAGTTGAGAAATGTTTAACTTTATGCAAATGAAGAGCGACTTTCGCGAGCGACAACCAATAGGAGTGGAGCCTGGAGCGCGCGTCATCATCCTTCTCTGCTCAGCCCCTCGCCCCATCGACAGAAAGATGGAGGAGTATTTTTTTAAATCTAAAATACTACTGTTATTGTGTCATGAAATGTAGTTATAAGAGTTTTTCAGTCGAGAATGTAGTTGTTTAAAGCTCAAATATGTGGTTTGTTTATACAGATAGCGCCTATTTTCGGATAGCAGGCCGGGTGAAACCCGTAGTTGTTGGGACATCAGAGACCGGTTTGTCCAGGAGGGCAACATGTTTATTAGCAATAGCTAACGTTAGCTCCGTAGTGTCCGACGTTTTGAGCCATTCCTATGCTTGATTTTTTTCCCATCGGACTTCAGCTGCGGACCTTTCCCACCATCTTTTCCGACATGAAGAATACACTTTACGGGTGTTAATCGAGATTGATCGCCGCTATCAGATGAAGATGCGCTGCTTACGTCCTCCTCCATGTTTACATGTGCGTAGTGATATTGGCTTGATTTCGGCTGTGACCTACTTACATTTTCGATGCTGATTGGTTGAAAATCTAGCTCAACAGTTTTAGACGTCTCAATACGCAGTCAATATAGTGCGCCAATAAATTACAATTTCTCATTAACTGCAGGATAATGCGTGGAGAACTTTTTGCTTGGATACCTTTTATTAACGTTGAACATATTGAGCAAAAGAAAAATTAGTGCCCCGTTTGTCGGAACGAAACCCTATTTCTAGGCCTCTTTTAGGCTACCGACAGTGGCCTAAAATACATGTTTATCAATCTTTTTTTCTTTAATACAGACGTGGGTTTTTTTTTGTGTGTTTTTTTAATAAAAATTACATTGCATAACCCATAGAGATCGTACTGTTAGATAGTTTGGGAATATTCACACATAACATATACACATAAAACATGATATCAGAGTTTTAAAATCAAACATTTTAAAAGAGAACAATAGGCTACATCACGGTTGTTTAAACCAATGAGCATTAAGCTGTGTCGTCAGCCAGTCCTTTCCCATCATGCTTTTGATCAGCGCAGTCGGTGGAGAGCAACTGCGCTCGACTGCAGAATCCGACACGTGCGCCTTGCGGTCGCGAGAGTTTTTTGACATACGTCAGCATGACATCAGAGCAAGGCGGACCGCTCGTCTAGGACACATTTCTAACCGGCATGCATCTCGCGCTGATCACCGGTGATCGATTCTGCGCAGATTTTGCTCATCTCAAACAAGCCTAATGCATTATCCCTCGTGAACTCTGATGTTTGCACACGTATACCATTACGATATCCTTCATGAATAAACATGACGTCTGATGCTTGTATACGTATATACCAACCAGAGACATACGTACCATCCATAGACAGTATAAGAAGTGAACAGAGCCATCTCATTGGAACTCAATTGAGACAAGTGAAGCCCATTTTTAGCGATTTTTTAGCACTTCCGTTCCTGACGCGCAGACTCAAACCGACTCAAACTAAGCTTGATGACGTGAGCAACCTGTCTGGCAGATGTAAATCTTCTAGTAGCTGTGCGTGCAAACTGCCAACGTTAATCTTGCAGAGACGGCGAGCTTGAGCAAAGAGTTCTTTGGCGTGAGTGAGCAGGAGTAAGTATTCTGATTAATTCTTTTGTATAGTATTTATTTTAAAATGTTATTCCCTTGACGTCCCCCCGATTGCCTGCGAGCTTCTCCTCCTGTCTGTACGGTAATCTCTCTACTGTGCGACAGAGAGTCGAGTGGTTATGACGCAATCGTTAGCCTGTTTTTACAAAAACTGTTTCTACGGGGCCATAATGTAACATAGAAGGTAATGGAGCCCTTTATACATTGTCGTGTTTCTTTAGAAATAAATAATGGACAAATGGAGTCTTTAAACGCCTCAGATGTAAAGTTATTCGCTGTCAAAGTGACACCAAAATGAATGGGAGTCAATGGAAATGCTAACGCAAGTGAAGTTCTGCTACAAGATGGCGGCACGCGGCCGGCTTCAACTTCCGGTCGATATATTATAGGGGTGTAACGATACACCAATGCCACGGTTCGGTTCATATCACGGTTTTGGAGCCACGGTTCGGTTCGGTTCGGTTCTGTTTGCTGTGGGGGCAGGGTTCATGGCAGGGCACCAGCAATAATAACGCTAGATTAACTTTAACTTTATTAACTGAACTTTATACAGTGGCTTCAGCCTTTCTTTAGAGCACTTAGCACACCTGAGTTAACTAAAATGAAATAAATGCCTCCACTGACTAGTCAGAAATAAACTGCACACCTGAGTAGGGTTGCCAACTTCAGAAAAGTAAAATGCGGGACAATCGTGGTTCTTTATAGGAAAACAAGGGACACTCAAAATATTTGTACTGCATCGCACAATGTACATCATTTCATTGTCTGCAGACAGTTAAGTATATGTTTAAAAGGTTATCAGACAAACACATTTGTATTGCTTAACCTATTTATGTACAATTTAATTCTAAAAATTATTGTAAAGTCATAAACAAAATGTCACATTACAAACAAACCACCATTCAAAATAACAGCATTTATCTGAAATAGAAAGCTTTTTTAACATTATACATAGGCCTACAGTTCAAAAGTTTGAGGTTTGTAAGATAATTTTTTGGGGGAAAGAAATTAAAGAAAGTAATTGCCTACTTTTATTCAGCAAGGATGCATTACGTTAATCAAAAGTGACAGTAGCCTACATTTATAGTGTTACACAAGCTTTCTATTTCAAATAAATATCTTATGATCTTTACATTCTTCATAGAATCCTGGGGGGGAAAAAACAAACCAGTCTTAAACATTAATAATAATCAGAAATGTTTTGTGAGCATATTATTCCCTCAGGTAGATTACATGTTTTCTTGCGTGGCTGGATGTTGGACTCATGAACAATAATCACGTTGTTTGCATTCGCTAAAATTGATTTGCCGAAATCAAAACGTGGACAGTGAAAAGGAATTACCGTTAGCGCGAGACGAGTCCGGCTTGAAGCGGAAGCGACCAGACGGCAGAGGATTATGTTCGCAAAACAAACAATGATTTGTCTCAAAACGATGATTAAAAAATGCTGTGATATGTCATCATATTGGATGATGACAGGTGTCGGTGATTCGTGATCAGCACTGCTGCTGTTGCTGCTGTATCAGTCAGTGGTTGTGACCGGAGGGTCTTCAATCTCAATATGAGTTGCCATCCTGAAGTGCGTATGTAAACTCTCGAGCGTGATCGATCACCCAAATCACGTGACATGCACTTTATTTAGTAAATAATATTATAATAATCTCAACAAAGCTCAACAAAGCTCTTACCAGCCCCGGCCCCCCAACAACAGAGTTCAACCTGAGGGAGCCAAGTTTGAAGGATGTTGAGGAGATCATCAAGGCAGCTCGCTCAGCATCTACTCCAGGCCCCAGTGGAGTACCTTATTTGGTCTACAAGCGCTGCCCAGAGCTCCTACGGCACCTGTGGAAGATCTTGAAGGTGATTTGGCGAAGAGGAAGAGTTGCTGACCAGTGGAGGTGGGCTGAGGGAGTGTGGATCCCCAAAGAGGAGAACTCAAAAAACATCAACCAGTTTCGAACCATCTCATTACTGAGTGTTGAAGGGAAGGTGTTTTTCAGCATTGTATCACGAAGACTGACAGAGTTCCTCCTCAAGAACAACTACATTGATCCCTCGGTGCAGAAGGGGGGGATTCCTGGAGCTCCTGGCTGCATGGAACACACTGGTGTAGTTACACAGCTCATCAGAGAGGCCCATGAGAACAGAGGCGACCTAGCTGTCTTGTGGTTGGACCTGGCCAACGCCTATGGGTCCATACCGCACAAACTGGTCGAGCTCGCTCTACACCTCCATCATGTTCCCAGTAAGATCAAAGATCTGATCCTGGATTACTACAATAATTTCAGGATGCGGGTCACTTCTGGGTCAGAAACATCAGACTGGCATCGCATTGGAAAAGGAATAATAACAGGCTGCACCATCTCTGTTATTCTTTTCGCTCTTGCCATGAACATGTTGGTGAAGTCAGCCGAGGTGGAATGTAGGGGACCCCTAACCAAGTCAGGTATACGACAGCCCCCTATAAGAGCCTATATGGATGACCTGACCATTACAACAACATCAGTCCCAGGGAGCAGGTGGATCCTACAAGGACTTGAGAGACTCATCACCTGGGCAAGGATGAGTTTTAAGCCCTCCAAGTCAAGGTCCATGGTGCTGAAGAGGGGGAAAGTGATTGACAAGTTCCGTTTTTCCATCTCAGGAGCTGTCATCCCAACCATCACAGAGCAACCCGTCAAGAGTTTGGGGAAGCTTTTTGACTCCAGCCTGAAAGACTCTGCCGCCATCCAGAAGTTCAACAAAGAACTTGGAGCTTGGCTCACCAAGGTTGATAAGTCCGGTCTGCCTGGTAGATTTAAAGCCTGGATCTACCAGCATTCCGTCCTGCCCCGAGTTCTGTGGCCCCTGCTGGTCTATGCAGTCCCGATGACAACAGTTGAGTCCCTAGAAAGGAAGATCAGTGGCTTTCTTCGGAAATGGCTAGGGCTTCCACGCAGTCTTACCAGCGCTGCACTGTATGGGACAAGTAACATCCTGCAGCTGCCCTTCAGTGGCCTCACTGAAGAATTTATGGTGGTACGCACCAGAGAAGTCCTACAGTACAGGGATTCCAGAGACTGCAAAGTGTCATCAGCCGGCATTGAGGTGAGGACAGGAAGGAAGTGGAAGGCTGGGAAAGCAGTGGAGGTGGCAGAGTCACGCCTAAGACAAAAGGCATTGGTGGGCACCGTGGCAACAGGCAGAGTGGGCTTGGGCTACATCCCGAAGATTTTGGTCAGCCAGGCCCGTGGCAAGGAAAGACACCATCTACTCCAGGAAGAGGTCCGAGCATGCGTAGAGGAAGAGCGAGTGAGCAGGGTTGTGGGACTCCGGCAGCAGGGAGCATGGACAAGGTGGGAGAGTACACTGCAGCGCAGGATTACCTGGGCAAACATCTTGCAGGCAGATTTCCATCGGGTCCGTTTCCTGGTACAAGCTGTCTACGATGCCCTGCCAAGCCCAGCGAACCTCCATGTCTGGGGGAAGAGTGAAACACCTTTCTGCCTTCTTTGCTCTGGAAGAGGCTCCCTAGAACATCTCCTCAGCAGCTGCCCAAAGGCTCTGGCAGATGGTCGCTATCGCTGGCGCCACGACCAGGTGCTTAAGGCAATTGCTGAGAGTGTAGCCTCAGCCATTAGCACCAGCAAACACCATCATGCTCCAAAGAAGGTAGTCCTCTTCATCAAAGCTGGAGAGAAACCCCTGGCGCGTCCACAATTAACAACAGGCCTCCTCCACAAAGCCTCTGACTGGCAGCTGCAGGTTGACCTTGGAAAACAGCTGAGGTTCCCTCAGCATATTGCAACTACAAGTCTCCGCCCAGACATGATAATTACCTCCGAGGCTTCAAAACATCTGATCATGCTGGAACTTACGGTGCCATGGGAAGAGCGTATTGAGGAAGCCAATGAGAGGAAACGCGCTAAGTACCAGGAACTGGTGGAGGAGTGCAGGGAGAGAGGCTGGAAAACCTTCTATGAGCCTATAGAAGTCGGCTGTAGAGGCTTTGCAGGGCGTTCACTTTGCAAAGTCCTTAGTCGTTTGGGTCTGACAGGGGCGGCCAAGAAGAGGGCCATTCAATCTGCAAGCGAAGCCGCAGAAAAAGCTACAAGGTGGCTTTGGATTAAGAGGGCTGATCCGTGGTCTGCTACTGGGACGCAAGTCGGGGCTTGATCAACCCCGGCTGGGTCGCCTGGGCGAGGGTGTATGATGTTGCGAGACCCGAAACACCCAATGATCCCAGGATACATCACTGAAGATGTGTCCCAGTGCATCCATGAGATGTTTCTTGCATAGTAAAACTACAGCTCTTATTAGTTGTTAAAAGTGTACTCATTAATAACTATTTAATCAAATGTCAAGGAAGAAAAAAATAGTTTTGTGACAAAGTGATGTGAGAGTTGGGCCGGGGCAGCAGGGGGCGGGGCGCGTTCGGTTCGACATGAGAGTATCGCGGTTCGAACCGTGGCTGTTGTATCGCGGTTTGTCAGTTCGGTTTGAATATCGTTACACCCCTAATATATTACCCGCCTGGTACCATCGCGTCACATATGCAAATATGGTCTCAAATACAGCAATTTCATTGGCTGCTGTGCGTGTTGTCGCGTTAACTCGAACAAACATTGCGTGTTGATGCGGTCAAAAACCACGCGTTTCGTTTAAAGACTTTTGTCCCCGATCGTCTGCCATACATGAAGACGGGTGAATGAATTCTGACGGGCTCTGACGTGCCAGGGCGTGAAGTGCCCTGATTGGTTCGCGCGTCTGAGCCGCCTCGCCTGAGAACAGATTTGGCTTCAATATTCTCGAGAAAAGGAGCTTTCCCATAGCGCAAGCTAACTTACGCAATACGAGAGACCTCTCGAAAGGGAACTGAAATTTAACAAAAAGAGACAGGGTTGTGTCATTTTATTTTATATAACGTTAGCCTATGTAAGAATATTTTAAAATACATACATTATTTTATTTATACATTCTCTTCACTGTATGACACAAATCTATTTTTGTTAAATGTCAGTTTAATGATCAATATTAAATGTTTCATATTTTTTTCATATGGTCTATATTATTCTGCAATTGATATTACATTGTATTTGCTGTTCTTATTATTAGAAGAAGACTTCTTAATAATAAGCTTAATGCTTATTATTGTTATTATAATATTATACCACTTGCGATTATCAATCTATTATAGTTATGCTGTTAAATTATTGTACTATTCATAGTCACTGTACTTATATTTACTATTTGAATTGCACTGTAGTTGTACCATGATATCATATGTATTACCATAAAGGATCCATCAGTTATCTTTGTAATTGCTAAAATCGGGTCATGACAGAAAATGCTTTTTCCACAATAAGAAAACTTTATTTCATTTACACATTAGAAATGTATTGCTAAATCAGATTACAAAGACTGTGAACTGTGAAGTACTGAATTGTGGAGTTAGACCGTTAAACAGTTTTTCACCATTGCTGTGTTCAGGATTTTTTGGGCGGGGCTAAAACGGGGGCTCGATGACACACTGGAGCCCCTGAGCTCCTGGACACGCCCCTACTTGATGACGCACTGGAGCCACTGAGGCTGGCCCCTACCCTAACAATATAAATAGAGCACATTCACATCGGTTTGCCTCTCTCTCTCTCTCAATCGCGAGTTACTGTCAGTACTAGTTACTACAGCCTACAGTTTGCTAGCTAGCTATGCCTTCGTCACGGAAATGCGTACTACCTGGATGCGATCACGTACAAAACAGATCGGTGACCTTATTTAAATTTCCGAAAAACGATCATATCAAGAAGAGGTGGATTCATTTTGTGAAGAGCCACCTTGATGGAGAGCTGAGGATCACCGCCAACACCCACCTCTGTAGTGATCATTTTACACAGGATAGTTTTATAAACTTTCGTCGGAGTCAACTGTGATAATCCGCGGTTACTGGTGAATGGGGCCGATCCGACTCTCTCCCGCCTCGGCCTTCATCCTCCCGTCGCGCCGACAACTGGTGCCATCGTCGGCAGTGCGTGCCCACCAATGAGTGTAAGTTGCCTTGTGTGCTTTATGTTATAATCATAGTAGGTAGTCCAGGCTCGAACATGTAACGTTATGGCTTTTTAAAACTAGCCTAATTAAGCTGCTAGGAGCATCCATTCCGGTTTTAATAGTGAAAGATGAGTGTGGCGACGGCAGCTTTCCCGCGAGTGGGCGTGGTTTCAGCGCAGCCAGCGGACACGCCCCCAGCGTTTGAGAGCAGAGACCACTGCTCATTTTTTCAAGATTTTAATAGCTTATTTTATGTACTTGCCGGCTTTTTTTATCATTCAAATTTGGAATGATTAAATTATTAAATTATATCTCAGTATGGGGGTCTTCACAATTATTATCCAAGAATAAAAAAGTCAAATACATTATGACAAGCCTGAGCTTTGACAATTCCTTATTAAAAAAATATTTTTTAAGTCTAACTATCGAGATTTTAAATAACTAGAGATGGAACTTTTTGTACACCACATACAAACCACTGAAATCGGTTGATAAATGTATTTTTTTGTTATCCAGAAAAACCGCAGCCCAGCCATTTACTTGCATTTGATTACAGCGCAGTCTTGCCCTCAGCAAAATGGCGGACACGTTGACGCATCGCAGCAATGTTCCAAAGCGGTCAATAGGGCGTCTATGTATTTATTATGTCCATCTTCTTTTTCTTCTTCAGTTACTGGTGCCTTTTATTAAAAAATTCTCAGTCGTTAAATAAAGATGAGAAAGAAAAAATTCCACAGGACTCGTTGAATCCGCATTTATATTTGCAAAATCTTACTGCCTTAAAATGTTGAACTCCGTTTTAAAACTGTTAATCATAAATAACACCATTTGAATTATAAGCATATTGAAGTTGATTTAAAAAAAGAAAAGAAAAAGTGAGACATTTTACAGCATTTTGAACCACCATATCAGTTTCTTTTCTGTCCCCAGGCTCAATTTCATGATAAATACATAGGCTACTACATTGTTGGACATTTTAATAATGATTTTCTCTAATGTAAATAATTCTTCTTTTTAATTAATATATTTATTTTAGCAATTTAAATCAAGGTTTTTTACTTTTCTTTTAAATGAATGTTGGAAAAATTAAATGACATCACATCATAAAGCTGTCATCACATCTTTGCATGGAAAATAACTTGGGCAAGCGAGTGACATCCTCTATTATTTAATTTGTCTATACTTACAAATTTTATCTTTCAAATTTGATGTGGTCAACTTTAGTCCACCCTGTTAAGGGAAAAATCTCATTTCTAAATCCAGTTCAAAATAAAGTAATGTAACTGGTTGTATGTGAGAGATGGGAAATCATCCATCCATTCCATATCCATTCTTTATAGCACTTGTCCACCCTGTCATTTTGTCCACTCTATATGTTCATGTTACTCTTTCACAATTGTAACCAGAAATCATTTTATATTACCATTTTCCCTCGTGAAATATGTTGTGTCATGGTCTCTCCACTCGTCGCTTTACCAGTGCACGAGGAGAGAGTGACCTACTTACACAAAAACTTTGTGTAACTCTACTAATGAATTCATTTTCATCAAAAATCTTTTATACATCTGTTACTGATCATATTTACTCACAATTCGCTGATTAATATTGTTGGATTTGACTCTTTTAAAGCAACAATATAATTTTCGCCGCTAGGGGTCGCTAACCTCTTACAATAACAAAGGTATGTTGATGACACATAAGGGGAATTATGGAACTTGCCGTCATACCGAAGGATCTAATAACGTTTATGGATGAGTGAATACATTGATGTTTTTAACATGACTGAGGTATGAAGCAGGTCGCGATTGCTAATGAGAGACCGATATCAGCGCCACACACGAGTCCCGCGGATATAAAGGAATGAGGATATTTCATTCTACCGAACTACCCGCAAGTGCTGAATTACTACTCACACAGGTCAGTTTATTAGACGAATGAAACTTGAGGTAACGCAGCGCTGTTTCACTTGATCTACACTATCACACTAAACTGCATTTTGAGTGTGTTGAAAGTTATAATGTTATTCTATGTGTTAGTTTGTCTGTATGAGACTAGCAGTAAGCTAGATCAACATTAGAATAACATACTGATCATATTCTAACATTTCATCATGTTGAGCTATATAACATTGATTAGTTTAATGTACATTTGCTCACCTCTACATTTACCTGTCTCTGTCAAGTCGAACTTAGTCGCGGACGCTAGCTCTCGGCATCTCGAAAACGCTGATATTGATCCTTGTTTTAGTTCTCCTTTTGTCCCAAAGTCTGCTTGCCATGGTCCGTAATGTTTGAACGAAACAACAACAGCGTGAGCTTGCGCTAGACATAACACAGTTGTCCACGTCTGTTGCCATGGTTACTATGACAGTACGAGCGGAAACCAGGGATAACGCGGATATTACATCATTGACAGGCGACAAGTGGGACAGGGTGACAGGGACGAGCCATTATTTAAAATTTGAATTTCTCTGAAATTAAAAATATTGTAAGTACACAACTGCAGGAAATATATCACACTGTGAAAGTGATTTTTGGATATTTTATTAAAAAAATCGTACATATTGTAACTTTCAGAATTTTATTTTTTTTCTTCAGCACAGTTTACTTAAGGGGGGGGGGCGCGAACGGCGCGCGCTCACTCACACTTCACTTCGGTCTTCGGAGAACGCGCTGACACACGGAAATCACTCTGCTGACTTACAAACTAAAGAAACACTATAAAAATATAATAAACTTAAAAATATTATATAGGCCTATATTATACAATACTATCTTATTAATAAATATATATGATATTTTCTTTATCTTTTTATATACAAGCCTGCCTGAAGAAGGTATTATAAATACCGAAACGTCACGATAGGCTTGTTTGATCATTTTATTGTAAATTTATTTTTCATTCACATTATTATTTTCTCAGTGCACTTACAGGATGGATGTCTTTAGAGGCCGCTTGAGACAAAGAAACACTCCACGAAATAGACTCAGACTCTCCAGTAGTTCTCCAGTTTTCAACAGAAATAATTATTTACCTTTCAACCCAAATGCACGCTTCCGTGCAAGAGCTAGAAGAGAGCTCAAGAGAAAGGGGAAGAGAGAGAGTCAAGGCTACACACATGTATGACCGAAGAGATGGTCATGACACGCGTGAGTTCACAAGCAGTTCTGGAGGGCCCAGGCCTGGTTCCTCTCATAGACTTGCTTTTTACGAGCATCAATTCAGACTGGTCAGAGGTCCAAACAGATCTCCCAGTGGTTTTGACCATTGTGCAGTGGTCGCAGGCCCATACAGGCCTCCCACAAAAAATAGGGGGAAACGAAAGAAGAAACGGGGGGGGGAAACGACACAATAGACCTCCTTATTTTGACCACAATTTCCACGACCACGAAGAACATGAATTTTTTGAGGACGTTGTTGGGGAGAATCGTCCTCCTCCTCAACAACAAAACCACTTCACTGGCCAGCACTCGGTGCCCAACCAACACTTTCAAAAAAGGAGTTCCCCTCACGTTCCTTTTCCAACCAGGGAAACAAACAGGTTTCCTTTATAAACCATGGGGGGAGATTTAGAGACATTGACTACGTTTACAAGCAGCCAATAACCCGTTCAAAACCGGAATATTAGCAATAACCCGTCACGCATGGCCATGTAAACACCGGCAAAAACCCGAATATGCTCATATTCCGGTTTTTAAAAACCCGAATATGATCCCTGGGTTACCCCTTTTCTAACCCGAATATTTGGTCATGTAAATGCGTATCGGCATATCCCCATCAAAAGGAACATTGATTTGTGTTCTGCACATGTTCTATTCACAAGGAATCTTGGTCTTTTGAGTAGAGGAACTTCTTGTATGCGCTGTCTGGCGCATACAAAAACCCGCGTGCAGTATTCCGGAAGTAAACAAGAAGTAGAGGCGCGACGCAGCACAGCACCATACTTTTGGAGCGAGGAGGAAACCAATTTCTTTATTAGTGTGGTGAAAACCATGAATATAATGTCTTTTGTCGACGGCAGAAAGTACCGAGATAGTGAGACTTGTGCACTCCGAATTGGTTTGCGATCACACAATACTCTGCGCAGCTTGCTAGTTTGTATAGCACCATGGCAACACGCATCCCTGTAGGCACTGGTGTGCGAATGATTACTTCACAGGGCTCCATCACTCTCTCCATCATACGGCAAAGTTTAGCAAAAGATTGACGTGACATACGAAAATTGTCACGCCAGTCCGTGTCGGTGAACTCCATGGTAACGGGTATCGTGGATATGTGTGGCACAGCTCCAGCTACATTTCCCATTTCTTGCTCACCTTCTCTCCTTCTATTAATGAAGACCATGAGGCACAGTAGTGTCAAGTGCTGCTGGTGGGTCAGTACCCAGCACCAAAGCGCAAACAAAGGCGATCGCTATCTGCCCCGAACTATTCATTATCCGCGTGCTGCTGCTGTTGTTGTTGTTTTTGGATACAGGAAGAAAAATCGGAATCGACGCATATTGCGTCTTAAGGTTGTCCGTACGTCCAGACGCTAACCGTGCGTCGCTGTTTACATCGGGATATTGCCAATTGATTACAAATTCCATGTATACAGGAGTAACTCTCTCTGCTCACGCATGTAAACGGGTTATTCCGAATGTTTCAGAAACCCGAATAGTGACCTTAACCCAACCATAACCCGAATATTGACAGTAGGGATGGGACGGTATGAAAATTTCATATCACGATTATAGTGACCAAAATTATCGTGATTATCAATATTATCACGGTTTTGTTAAAACGAGATGAAAGTGTTCAAAAAGAACTGATGCTCACACTAAAAACAGTTTAATATTTGAAAATCAACAAACAACAAATAAAACAAGCAGCTCTGTGCGAGATATTGAAGCCAAAAATGATCCTTAATTTTTAATAATGCAAAACGCGTTGCGGCAGCATGCAGACATAGGCGAGGCAGCTCGCGCGCCTATTGGCTGCTCTGCGGCAACTGCAGCAGCCTATCGAGCGAGGCCTGGCGTGACGCCAGACCCAATGAGGGTGCTTCGCGCCCGCTGCGTCACGTCCCGCCGAAACGGGCGTGGTCTAGGCCTATAAATACCGCTCGCAGGCAGCTATTATCTGATTTTTCATCCTTCAAGCGAAGCACACGCATCGCTGGAGCTGGAGGAGAATCCGCGCCGTCTGAGAGAGCACCTTCAGCGGGACGAGTCACTGAAGTCGCTGGCCGCGCCGCCTTCCTTGCCTTCCTGCTGCGCTATCCGGCGTTATATCCTTTCTCTGCTACTGTGTTTATGTATGTGTGTGTGCTCGCCGCCGCGACACACACTCTCATTGCACTAAAAGAGCTGGGCGTCTTTTTGAAGACGCCCCTTTCCCCCCCCCAACCCGCAAAGCTCGCCGGTTCACCCGCTTGCCTTGCCTGCTTGGGGGATGATACCTGCTCTCCCTCTGTTCGAGCCGCGCAAACCGCGCCGTTCACAGGGGATGTCAGGAGCGGACGGTCACGGGGCTAGCTTCTCTCTCCCTCTGTTCGAGCCGCGCAAACTGCGCCGTTCACAAGGGAGGCTGGAAGCGGAAGGTCGGGGTTAGTTTTTTCTTTACGTACAAGAAAAGCTACCCTGCCCCTGCGCCCCATTCACGCGTCACTCACCGGCGAAAAGAGAAAAGAGTGTTTATAGTCCCGCCGAGGCTGAACTTACCTGAATTTCTCAAACATTTCTCAGTTCAGGCGACTGGAAATATCATATTGCTGCAAACGAGCCTGTTATATACACGCACGCCTGCAAGCAAACGCCGAAGAAAACATGTTGACGCTCTTATATGCTCGTGCATCTGAAAGCCTTTGTGTTCCCCCTGTGGTTCAGTGGTAGAATCTTTGGTGTATCGCACGAGAGACCGGTGTTCGAATCCCGGTCTAACGGCAGATAAATATGCCTCCAATGCTTCGCTCTGTCAGTTCCCTGAAAGGCGACAACAGATGTGCATTTTGCAGCCAACGAGCGCGTTGTACAACCCGCTCGCCTGCACCCAAACACCGTTTCTATGGTTTTCCGTGCGTCA
This sequence comes from Leuciscus leuciscus, assembly GCF_965113295.1. NCBI lineage: Eukaryota > Metazoa > Chordata > Actinopteri > Cypriniformes > Leuciscidae > Leuciscus > Leuciscus leuciscus. The sequence goes on from NC_138740.1 coordinate 3,461,605, forward strand.
CTGGCGTAAGGAGAAAAGAGAGTGTTTCTGGTCCCGCTGCGGACGGACCGACCTCCTTTTTCTCATACATTTCTCATTCCCCTCTGAAGATCGGGTGACTGGAAATGTAAGTATTGCAGTGAGCAAGCCTGTTGTAATACACGCATGCCTGCAAACAAACGCCAGCATGTTGACGCTCTCTGATAATACTCGCGCTAACTAAATGCCTATGTGTCTTCCCCTGTGGCCCAGTGGCAGACTCTCAGGTTTTTGCACGCGAGAGACCCGTGTTCGATCCCGGGTCTACCGGCAGATAAAATTATGCCGTCAATGCTCGCTCTGTCAGTTCCCTGAAAAGGCGACGGCAGATGTGTATTTTGCAGCCAACGAGCGCGTTGTACAACCCGCTCGCCTGCACCCAAACACCATTTCTATGGTTTCCCGTGCGTCACTGGCGTAAGGAGAAAAGAGAGTGTTTCTGGTCCCGCTGCGGACGGACCGACCTCCATTTTCTCATACATTTCTCATTCCCCTCTGAAATTCAGGCGACTGGAAATGTCAATATTGCAGTGAACGAGCCTGTTGTAATACACGCAGGCCTGCAATAAACGCCAGCAGGTTGACGCTCTCTGTTTCTATGGCAACTTCTCGCTCGTTCAGTTCCAGTAAATGTGACTGTTCCAGTGTATTCTGCAGTAAACAAGTCGGCGACGCAGCACGCTTGCCTGCACACAAACGCCGCTTTTACGGCTACCCAGATAAATCCCATAGAGTGAATTTTTCTGGTGTCCCGGCCACGGCCGATGGTGTTTTATGTGTAGAAAGAATGCCCACTGTCCAGTGCCCATCTCTACACACAAGCACAGCCCGTCACACAGGGCTCGCGCACATAAATCGACTCGGATCGATTGCGCATCAAACGTGGTAAATGTGCCCACCCACAAACTCTACGTTATGCATGTCTCACGTTTTCTGTAAAAACGAAACCAACGTGCGTTCGCTTTACTCAAGCGAACAATGCTTTCGGTGTGATAAATGTGCCCGCTATCCCGCGCCCACATCCACGCACAGACATGACAGTTCCTACGGGACTCGCCCAGCCCTCCCCCTCTCGGTTGGACGCCGCAGAGGAGTCGAGCGCGGGCAATCTGCCCGCTGTTATCAGCGCGCCCCTGCCTTGTGTTACAGCACACCGAAGCCTCTCCATCGCTGAGCGAACGGAGCACGCTTCGTATTCAACCCCTAGCTATTCATGCAGATGCATGGGCAAAGCTGCCTGGGGTTTCGAAGTGGGTGCTAAACATTATAAAAAGAGGCTATTCTCTGCAGTTTCGCCGACGCCCTCGCCGCTATACGGCGGGCGTCGAGACCACGGTAAAACAGAAGTAGCACATTTACTTCGAGCCGAAGTGGCGAAACTATTGAGCAAAGGGGCCATAGAGCCTCTCTCTCTCAAGTTCAGAGCGAAGGAGGGCTATACAGCAGATACTTCCTGGTACCGAAAAAAGACGGGGGTCTCAGACCCATACTAGATCTAAGGCAACTGAACAGAGTGCTTGTGAAGCGACAGTTCAGGATGCTCACGACCAGAAAAATCCTCGCGCAGATTCGCCAAGGAGATTGGTTCGTGTCAATAGATCTGAAAGACGCGTACTTTCAAATACAGATAGCGTCACGTCACAGGCGATTTTTGGGATTCGCCTTCGAGGGCCGGGCATATCAGTACATAGTCCTGCCGTTCGGTTTGTCCCTGGCACCCCGTACATTTACGAAGTGCATGGATGCGGCGCTCGCACCCCTCAGAATGAGGGGCGAGCGAGTACTGAACTATTTGGACGATTGGCTGATTCTAGCGCAATCTCGCTCAGTGCTCATAGAGCACACGACCACTTTACTCGATCACCTCGAGAATTTGGGTCTCAGAGTCAATTGGGCGAAGAGCTCTCTGTCCCCCAGTCAGACGATATCTTTCCTGGGCACAGAGCTGGACTCGCTGTCCATGATAGCGCGACTATCACCACAGCGCGCGGTAGACATTCAGCGTGCAGCGAACTCTCTCCGCTGCGGCACATCTGTCCCGCTCAAGAAATTTCAGAAGATGCTGGGTCTCATGGCCTCAGCATCATCAGTGCTCCAGCTGGGCCTGCTCCGCATGCGCCCACTGCAGTTCTGGCTGAAAGCGCGAGACCAATCAGGTGTAAGCCTGGGGACTTCCTCGAGGGTGAGGGTGGTGTCTACGGACGCATCCACCTCGGGATGGGGAGCGCTGCTCGAGGGCAGACCGTTCTTCGGCCAGTGGTCAGAACGGGAGAAGCTTTTGCGCATAAACTGCCTCGAAATGTTGGCAGTAGACAACGCGCGTTCCTCAAATAAAAGGACGCCACGGCCTCAGGTCCAGGAACCTGCACAGGCTGGCAGAACGCCTCCTGGTACGGGCTCAGCGCAACCTGCGCTCGCTGAGAGCAGCGCACGTGCCAGGGCTCCTAAACATAGGACCAGACAGACTGTCCAGGAACAATGTTCCGGCAGGTGAATGGTCTCTGCACCCACAGACAGTCCAACTGTTGTGGAAGAAATTCGGCAGAGCGGAAGTAGACCTGTTCGCGTCTCAAGAAAACGCTCACTGTCTGGAATTTTTCTCCAAGAGCAGGGACGCGCTGGCTCATGTATGGCCCCGCCGCCCGCTCTATGCTTTTCCCCCCGTCTCTCTCCTGCCTCGGGATAGAGCGGATCAGGGAAGAAGGATGCTCAGTACTGCTTGTAGCACCGTTCTGGGAAAACCAACCTTGGTTCCCAGTTGTGATGCAGCTAGCGAGCACTGCCCAGTGGCCCACAGACTGTGGAGTGACGGAGGTGCTTTCCTTCCTACAAGAGCTGTTGGAAAAGGGCAGGACCCCTTCCACGCTCAAAGTTTATGTGGCGGCTATAGCAGCGTTCTCAAGAACAACGCTTGGTCAGTCAATAGGAAGGAACGATTTAGTCATCCGCTTCCTTAGAGGGGCTAAGAGACTGAATCCTCCCAGACCTCCCTCAGTCCCCGTATGGGACCTTTCTACGGTACTGGAAGCCATGAAAGGTGGACCATTCGAGCCTTTACAGACGATTGATCTGAAACATCTGTCTTTTCAAGACTGTGTTTCTGCTGGCTCTCGCTTCAGTGAAGCGCATAGGGGACTTACACGCGCTCTCTGTGAGCGCGACGTGCATGGAATTTGGGCCTAATGACTCAAAAGTTATACTCAAACCTAAGCACGGTTATGTTCCGAAATCCCTCAACACACCGTTTAGGGCGCAGGTTATCTCCCTGTCAGCCCTACCGGTCCCTGATGAGGAAAGAGACGCGGGCCTCCTTTGCCCAGTCAGGGCATTACGAGCTTATGTGTCTCGCTCGTCTGTTTTCAGACAGAGCAGCTCTTTGTTTCGTTTAGCAGGCGTTCTAAGGGACTAGCCGCGTCGAAACAGAGCCTATCCAGATGGATAGTTGATGCTATAGCGCTGGCATACGCCTCCAAGGGCATGCAGTGAGGCATGGCCTCTTCGTGGGCCTGGTCGAGTGGGATTGCCTTGCAAGATATTTGTACGGCGGCGGGCTGGGCCTCCCCGTCTACATTTATAAGGTTTTACAACCTAGAGGTTCCCGCCCTGCAGGCCAGGCTGCTGTCGGTCTAGTTAACCAGTATTATCTGACCTGATGCTATCAGCTCAGAATGCTGCGTCTACTGAGCACAGCTCGATGATCAACAGTAAAAAGCAGTAGCACAAGATGTGCCTGGGCAAACGGTGTAAGACCCACATTTCCCCATCAGTTCAGGCCATACCCCGCCCTGTCTGTATGATGAAATTCGCGTCTAAGCGACGCTGCCATATGTGGAAGAGTGCAGCTTCGCCCCTCCCTCTTCCCGGACTCCCTGTGAGTTCCCTGGGTGATTGTGCACTATATGAACCCCGGGCTTTCGCCCTTGGGTCTTTGGTGTCAGATCTCAGCATGCACGGCGTTTTGCATTGGGTCCCCTAGCGTAAGATATCTTACGCAGTACGAGAGACCTCTCGTAAGAGAACGTACTCGGTTACTAACGTAACCTCGGTTCTCTCTAGAAGAGGGAACGAGTACTGCGTATCTTGCCGTGCATGCGCACGCTCTGGTTGCTTCGATGATGAAAAACCAGATAATAGCTGCCTGCGAGCGGTATTTATAGGCCTAGACCACGCCCGTTTCGGCGGGACGTGACGCAGCAGGCGCGAAGCACCCTCATTGGGTCTGGCGTCACGCCAGGCCTCGCTCGATAGGCTGCTGCAGTTGCCGCAGAGCAGCCAATAGGCGCGCGAGCTGCCTCGCCTATGTCTGCATGCTGCCGCAACGCGTTTTGCATTATTAAAAATTAAGGATAATTTTTGGCTTCAATATCTCGCGGAAAAAGGATTTTCCCCTAGCGTAAGATATCTTACGCAGTACTCGTTCCCTCTTCTAGAGAGAACCGAGGTTACGTTAGTAACCGAGTACGATTTATAAGCAGGTAAGATTTAAGACATTAATCTCAATTCAATATGTCCCCGTAATTGTGTGGTAAAAAAAAAAAAAAATCGGTGTAATAAGTGTACAATGATAGTCTTGTTTGAACTTGTACGTTCGTCTTTGGCTCAAAGCCACTTGCTGCGAACTTTTCTTCGCGGAAGCTTCACGTTTATTTAAAGTGAGTGAGATAAAATATTTAAAGTGAGTGAGATAAAATATTTCAACTCAAAACAACATTTTGTGCCCAATTATTTCCCAGACGTAGTTTTTGGTAAGTTAACTTGCCTTGCGTTCGCTATAAACAGTGGGTGATGGTCACACAAGAGGACTCGGCAGATTTGAAGTGTTACCCCCTATTGTAGTGACCATCCTCGATTAAGTTTCACTCAGGACTTTTGTAAAAGCCAAAATATGACCACACCTCAGATTTGGTCCTCTTAAAACGCTGAAAAATCTCCCGAGTACGGTCACTGCCTGCCGCCATTCCTTCTCTAATAAAAAAAACAACATTGCGCGCTGCGCCTGCGTCAGACTGTTGCTGGCTGGACAGGATTTACAGTGAGTTATTAAAATCGCGATAATCAAACACGGTTTTAATGATAATTAAAATTTGAATGATAATACTAACCGTCAGTACATTTTATCGTGGTTTATAGTGAAACCGGTAATCGTCCCATCCCTAATTGACAGCTTGTAAACGTAGTCATTGACATCTCTATAGACAGGGAAACACCAATACAAAAGAAAAGGGACAGAACCCCTCGCTACATCCCTCGGGAAAAAGACAGATTCGAGGGAATTAAGGCTCAACTCCCAAATAATTTTACGATATCATCAGATTAGTGCATCATTTGAATAAAGTGACCACATAAGTGACCAACAACCAACCAAAGACTTTCCAGAGACTCACGCGGCTGCTCACAAACACTGTTAGGCCAGCGTTCCCCGGAGAGCAGGTTGGCTTGATGCTCGAAGGCAATGCCAAAAACTGGTTGTTCACCACTTAACTGATTCAGAATGGCCCAAAGCCTTTGAGATAGCTGCTGGTTGGGCCGGTAGAAATTTTCCGAGCCGAATTAGTATGGAGGCAATCGAGCAGGCAGAAGCCTTAATCATGGCAGAAATGCAGAGCACTTCGAAAGCACAGGTGGTTGAAGTTACACGCGAAGTTTTCAGAAGACAGTTGATTAGTCACGTTTGTCCTTATAGACTTTGAGAAATGTAGTTCATGTAAGGTCATGTTACCATTAAATACACAGCATTTCGTGCTGTTACTATGATATTCTCTGGATGCCCATGAACATTTATTCATTGTTAAACATTCTTTGTCAATCCGCTGTGTTTTACACTTTGCTCATCATTGACACTAATAATTTTACTGAGCTCTATATGTTTTTCAAGCAATGTTATTTCCATTTCGTTCTTGTTGTTGGTCTCACCTTTGGACAGACGTGACCTTTGCCAAAACCAACGGCCTATTCTTGTGACCAGCTGATCCAGCAGTATGTGTATGTCCTCAGTTGGGACCCACTCAGCGGACTTTCTGACCTCTGTTTTTAATATGGGTTCATCAGCACCTGTAAGAATACATTTCCAGTGTTTATTAAAACATTATCAAACACATCAACAGTGAACGGTGTGCGAGAAGCCGACTCATGTCTTCCTTTGAAGAACAGTGCGCCTCCGAAGTCCATCAGCTTGACTTTCAGGGTGTTTGGGTAGATGAGAACGTTCATCATGTGTGTTTCGTGATAAACGCCATGATCTATGCAGTGCTGCAGCGCAACAACGAGCTGCTGAATGATGTTTTTCACTACCTGTTCCGTCAGGGAACCTCGGTTTCGTTGGTAGAACTCAAACGAGGTAATTCTGTGATGTGGACATTCCAGAACCAGGACGTCTTGATCTTTCATGACATACATGTCATATAACTGGTTGATATGTGTGCTAGTTGGAGGCTTTTATAGCATCAACATTGCAGCTGCGTCTCAACTCCAAGGTATGGGACACGCAGGCTAAAGAAAAGAGATTGACAGAAGGTTTTTTTTAATTAGTAGGCCCCTAACCCTAACCCATGCCCATGAACATTTATTCATTGCTAAACATTCATTGTCAATCCGCTGTGTTTTACACTTTGCTCATCATTGACACTAATAATTTTACTGAGCTCTATATGTTTTTCAAGCAATGTTATTTCCATTTCGTTCTTGTTGTTGGTCTCACCTTTGGACAGATGTGGCCTTTGCCAAAACCAACGGCCAATTCTTTTGACCAGCTGATCCAGCAGTAGGTGTATGTCCTCAGTCGGGACCCACTCAGCGGACTTTCTGACCTCTGTTTTTAATATGGGTTCATCACCACCTGTAAGAATACATTTCCAGTGTTTAGTAAAACATCATCAAACACATCAACAGTGAACAGTCATTCATTCAAGCCATTAGTTGATTAATCGCATGTTTATATTAATTTAATTACTTAAATATATTTGGGGCTAAACCACATACTTTGGGCTTAAAGAGTTAATTTAGCAATTTACTTTACAACTGATGTTTCTAGGCTTTCAACTATATCTTATACTGTACAGGTGTATCAATTACCAAATTACAATTTAATAAAACGATTCTTGGAGAATTTCATGAAGAATAAAGTTGTCAACTTACCAATTTCACCAGCTTCTCAGGCCGGCTCTTCTTAATACAACGGATGATCACCTAAAAAATGAAGAAAATTGTTGCAAACTTAAGTAATCTGAATCCATTTTTGTTTGTGTGCATGGTAATCTACAATCTTTACATTTCTGATGAAAACTGTAAACACTGATGTTTATGTCGGGAATGAAAGACTAAAGATAGAAGGAAACAAGAGGGGAAAAGTTTGAGCAACATACTTGTTTCTCATCCGAGATTCGAACTCCCTTATAATCACTGCGATCGCCTCTGGATTTCAGTTTCCGTCCCACTTCATAAAGAGATTCAAATGATCCTGAAAAACACACGTTAGCATGTTAATATACAGCATGAGACTGAACTCCAGCAGCAAACACACCTGAGATCAGGTGAGGAACCGACAGGAGTGGAGATTAAACTAAAGCCAGAAGCATCAGGCAGAAATGGAGATGAATCAGAGTGATAATAATAAACACTCACTGTCTCTCCGTATGAAGTTGTGCGGGACTCGAGCGGTTGTGTCGGCCTGGATTAGGATTCGAGCGGGGCGGGTCTGTCGGCCTGGTCTCGAGCGGGTCTGTCGGCCTGGACTCGAGCGGGTCTGTCGGTCTGGTCTCGAGCGGGTCTGTCGGTCTGGTCTCGAGCGGGTCTGTCGGCCTGGTCTCGAGCGGGTCTGTCGGCCTGGACTCGAGCGGGTCTGTCGGCCTGGACTCGAGCGGGTCTGTCGGCCTGGTCCTCGAGCGGGTCTGTCGGCCTGGACTCGAGCGGGTCTGTCGGCCTGGACTCGAGCGGGTCTGTCGGCCTGGACTCGAGCGGGTCTGTCGGCCTGGACTCGAGCGGGTCTGTCGGCCTGGACTCGAGCGGGTCTGTCGGCCTGGACTCGAGCGGGGCGGGTCTGTCGGCCTGGACTCGAGCGGGGCGGGTCTGTCGGCCTGGACTCGAGCGGGGCGGGTCTTTCGGCCTGGACTCGAGCGGGTCTGTCGGCCTGGACTCGAGCGGGGCGGGTCTGTCGGCCTGGACTCGAGCGGGGCGGGTCTGTCGGCCTGGACTCGAGCGGGGCGGGTCTTTCGGCCTGGACTCGAGCGGGTCTGTCGGCCTGGTCTCGAGCGGGTCTGTCGGCCTGGACTCGAGCGGGTCTGTCGGTCTGGTCTCGAGCGGGTCTGTCGGTCTGGTCTCGAGCGGGTCTGTCGGCCTGGACTCGAGCGGGTCTGTCGGCTCGACACTGGGTGTGTGTGGAAGCTCTTGCGACGGCACAAAAGCACACACTTTGGTTTCGTTGGTTTGGAAGAGACGTTTCCCAGCATTCCACACTCTCGAGACGCCAGCACGGAAACTCATCAATCTTGATTGCTTTTCTGCAAACAACAATATTGATTAGAAACATGTGTTTTATTAGCACAGATTACAGCTGAGTGATTGTCCTCATGTACAGCTGCTTTATGTTGCTAGATCAAAACAAATGGGGGAAAACTTTTGTGAAAAACAGTATTTTATTCATATGTTATGCTATGTCCTCTGTAGTGGACACCGGGACTCAGTTGTTTAAAAATAAAAGGAATTTATTTTAGGATTAATTTATTTTTCATTCACCAATCAATTTTTAGGTTTCAGGATATTTTTTTTTTACCAAACTTTGTATAATTGATACATGAACTGATATGCCATTTTACTCTATGCAATATGAGGGTAAAATGGCCATAAATGTCATTCCCATTCAGTACAATGTATCAATACACTGTATCTAATTTGCATATTTATGCATTTTTCAAAGCAGCTTTACAGAAAGTGCATGAGTCCATATTACAATTTAGAGTCTGTTATCAGAGGAAACGGTCTAAGTTATGCATTTTAGAAATGTACATATAGTCACAGTTAGCTAAAAAAAAAAAAATTTAAACAATGTAACAATTTAATGCAGAAACAATGAGTTCATTGAAGTAATGAATACTTGTTTGTTAACAAATGATTATGACATTTAGAAAATATATCATTGGTGCCAAATTTTGCAAAATACTCCTCTCGTGCTATGATCATTAAATGGCTTTCCTGGGGTAAAAGTAACGCTATGTGGCAAATGTTCTCCAGCTGTTTTATTGACCATTTCCACGGGTGAAAAACACTGAATGATCGACATTCTGTATGAGGCAGAAACATTTCGGTAAGTTGTAACTTAGCCTACTGTATCTTTCAACACGCCTATCGTTCGTTCGTGTTTATTTACTATTAACTAGTAGTAGTAAGAGTAAGAGATGATGTGAAAATGGATGTGTGGCGTGAGAGCGTGTGAAGTGTCGGTGTGTGTGTGTGTGTGTGTGTGTGTGTGTGTGTGTGTGTGTGTGTGTGTGTGTGTGTGTGTGTGAAAGCACCTGTGTTGTCCTCCGACGCGACTCTAGGGGGAGATCTGTAGATCTCCTCATCCATTGGGAAGTGTTCAGACATGGTGCAGATCCTGGACTTTATCACTGTTTGACTCTGAGTCTGAGTTTCTACAATGTTTGACTAATAACTCTGAGTCTGGTAATCGCTGCACTGACCTGAACAACTCTGCCTGTGATGTCATATGGAGCTCGCGCTGCCTGTGACGTCACAGCGGCTGCTCTGGGCGTGGCCGATCGATCGCCGCGAACACATTTAAAGGGACATTCACCCAAAAACAAAAAAAGTCATAATTTAATCACACTCATGTCGGTCCAAACGCGTAAGACTTTTGGTCGTCTTTGGAACACAAATGAAGATATTTAATCTGACAGATTTCCACGCAACAGAGTGAAAGAGATTGTTAAACTATAATCCATTTAAATCGAGCGGTTTAGTCCAAATCTCCTGAAGAGACTCGATCGTTTTATATGACGAACAGATTTAATTTAGGCTTTTATTCTCTGCTGTAAAAAACAAACCCTCTAATGTTAGCGTTATAGGGAATTGTATTGTTTTTATGTCCAAAACCACACTGCATTCGTTTATTAATCAGCATTTATTCAGTGTTACACAGCCAATACATTTTGAACATTAGGCTACAGATTCTTTAACCATGTACAGTATTTCCAAGTCATTAGTACAGAAAACTGAACACATCAATTCATAAATTAAACAATATAATAAGTGAATGAAGAGGATAATCATGATTCATTGGTATAGTTTAATAATGATTTAATCCATGATACTCTGCATAATTTGGCCCAAAACATAAAGACATTATGAAAAGATTGAGCAGTCACTGCAGATCTGAGTGTCCTGTATAAATGAGGTTGATGTAGGCTACTTTAATTCTGATACTTTCATTTCAATTCTGTGGTTTGTTCATTTACTTGGAGCTTAGGCACTGCATTGGTTATAGCCTGAAATTGATATCAACTGTAAACGTATATATTAGTGCCGACGTGAATAATAATCTTAGAGAATTTACGATTAGCATTAGCCAGCACTTTTAAATTTGCTCTGATGTCAGGCGCTCTGGCTCCCGGCAAACATGTGTCTATGGTGGCTGGTGGCTCCATTTTCACGTTCCGTGTAATAGAACCGCCAATAACTAGGGCACATTCAACAGGATTCTCAGTGGGTGTTTCACTGTGGGGGGAGAATCTATTTGATGTTGTAATCGTAACGGAAGAGCGGTGTTTTGTCCCGCGACTACAGCGTCTCACCGTCACCCAATTGCCCTGCTGCACGGGGCCGAACAATGTACAGAGTTCACTAAGCTAGTCACATCCAAAGTAGTATCTAAAGCCCTTGCACTCTTACAATTAACCTCGATTAAAGTTTGGATGCGTGTCTCTAGATCTGAAATCTTCCCCGTCAGCTTGACTATCTCCCTGCATTTATCACATGTAAATCCTGTGCTGGCAGAGAAGGCTATGCTATACATGTTACATGAAGTGCAAGTGACAACAAGAGGAGAAGATGACATGACTCACCGTGTTTGTTGACTGATCCTACTCACCTAAGGCTTGATGAACTCGTAAAAAGGCGCGAGCGAGTTTGCGAACAGGCTAGCGAATTACTAGCGTGTTGTGCTAGCAATAACGATTTAGATTGAAGCTAGCGATGTCAGGTTAATGTGTGATGTTGAGTAAGCTATATTTAGCAGTATAAACAACAAGGAATGATAGTAAATAATGATTCAAAACAGAAAGATATACGAAGCTTACAGACGCAAGCCAACTCAGCAGCAGCAACGAGGCAGACAGGAGCAATCGATCAGACAGGAGCAATCGAACCCCTGATAGATTTCTATGAAACCCTGATAGAAGAGGCTTTGCAGAACATCCACAAACACAATCACACAGAATGGCCCAAGGCCTTTGAGATGGCTGCTGGTTGGGCGGGTAGAAATTTTCATAGCCGAATTAGTATGGAGGCAATCGAGCAGGCAGAAATCACGGCGGAAATGCCGAACACTTCGACAGCACAGGTGGTAGAAGTTACACGCGCACCGACTTATGCGGAAATAGTAACATTGGGCGGACATACAAGACAATCCATCGGCAACAATCCATCAGGGACGCTGGAAAACGTGGAAGGACAACATCTTCATCTCTTTGAAGGGTTTTAAAACCAGTCATGATGTAAAATGGCATCTAAGGTGATCCCTGACCCTTTGTCGTGAAGTTTCTCAAGAAGATCCAGGCATTCTGTCAAAGTTTTCAAAAAACAGTTGATTAGTCATGTTTGTCCTTATAGACACTCACAAACAGATTTTGAGAAATGTAGTTCATGTAAGGTCATGTTACCATGAAATTCACAGCATTTCTTGCTGTTACTATGATATTCTCTGGATGCCCATGAACGTTTATTCTATTATTGCTAAACATTCATTGTCAATATGCTGTGTTTTACACTTTGCTCATCATGGACACTAATAATTTTACTGAGCTCTTCATGTTTTTAAGCAATGTTATTTCCATTTCGTTCTTGTTGTTGGTCTCACCTTTGGACAGATGTGGCCTTTGCCAAAACCAACGGCCTATTCTTTTGACCAGCTGATCCAGCAGTAGGTGTATGTCCTCAGTCGGGACCCACTCAGCGGACTTTCTGACCTCTGTTTTTAATATGGCTTCATCAGCACCTGTAAGAATACATTTCCAGTGTTTAGTAAAACATCATCAAACACATCAACAGTGAACGGTGTGCGAGAAGTCGACTCACGTCTTTCTTCAAGGATCAGTGTGTCTCCGAAGTCCATCAGCTTGACTTTCAGGGTGTTTGGGTAGATGAGAACGTTCTTCATGTGTGTTTCGTGATAAACACCATGATCCATGCAGTGCTGCAGCGCAACAACGAGCTGCTGAACGATGTGTTTCACTGCATGTTCCGTCAGGGAACCTCGGTTTCGTTTGCAGAACTCCAACAAGGTCATTCTGTCACGTGGACATTCCAGAACCAGGATGTCTTGATCATTCAGGATATACATGCCATATAACTGGTTGATATGTGTGCTAGTTGGAGACTTTTGTAGCATCAACATTGCAGCTGCGTCTCAACTCAAAGGTATGGGACACGCAGGCTAAAGAAAAGAGATTGACAGAAGTTTTTTTTTAATTAGTAGGCCCCTTCTGTCTCGAAAGACAATGGCTGCGCCGCCTTTATCTTTTTCAGTCAATCTTGTTGTAGGCAACATCTGGAGTGGCTCAGTAGTCCTATCCGTGCATGGCAGTCTCTGCCGCAATTTAGGCAGACAAAGCTGGATGGCGGGTTGGAGTCATGGCTTTGTTTCCCCTCCTTCCTGTGACCTTCTTTTGTCCTTCAACTGCTGGAGTCTCTTCACTTCTCCCCTTTGGATTCCATCACTTACTGTGGTTCTCCATGCGCTGCGATTTTCTGCAAGTGACTCCCAGGTGTCTGGGTTTATACCAGTGGTTTTCAAATCACGCTTGAAAACATCCTTGTAACGCAGTGTTGGTCGGCCTAGAGGACAGTGTCCTGTAGCTAGTTCACCATACAGTATATCCTTGGGAATACGGCTGTAATGACCTGCCCATCGGAGCCGACGTTGAGTTAGCAAAAGGTGCATGCTGTGGGAATTTGTCTGTTCCAGGACAGATGTGTTGGTGAACTTGTCTTCCCAGATTATACCAAGGATTCGACGCAGGCAGCAGAGATGGAAACTTTCAAAGCTGTTTTCCTGTCTGACATATGTCGTCCAGGTTTCGCTGCTATACAGAAGGTGCTGAGAACGCATGCTTGGTATACTCTGAGTTTGGTATTCAATGAGATGTTATTGTTGTCCCACACTTTCTTGCTTAGTTTGGACAATATTGCAGCAGCTTTTGCAATACGTGTCTCTATTTCTTTGTCAAGCGACAAGTGACTGGTGTTGGTGGAGCCCAGATACTTGAAGTGGTCAGTGTTTTCTAGCACCTCGTCATCAATGCTGATTGATGGTGGTGAAGGGACATTTTGGCTCATACATAACATTGGTCTTTTTAATGCTGACCGTGAGCCCGAACTCTTTACAGGCATGGGAAAACTGACTGAGCAGCTGCTGATCGGTCGTAACCCACCTCCTTTCTTAGGTACTTTGAAGTAGGGACCATAGTACCCTGACCTCAGAATCAGCAGGAGGGACCGGCTCTATCGCGTCCTTCGCCAGTAGGCGAAAACATGAACCACCCACGAACACGGTCTTTACATGTTTACCAGGCATGCGAGATAGATCGTGGCCGTCAGTGAGAACAGGAAACGACCGCAACCAGAAACACACGGGTGGAATGTCATCTTTAGAAAGATGCAACTCACACTCATGTAAGCTCTTTCAGGGGAATGCTCTCCTTGGCACTGAAGCACGCAGGGGAACGGTCGCAGCGGACACAGACAGGAAATGTGCAACCCATCGTGCGCTGTCTCTCTTCAAGGCGGTCTTACCAGCCGTAAGAACGGTTATTCAGCGCTCTTGGCGCACCGTTACCAGCTGACAATGGATGTTAATTGAGTACAAAGCACTGCACAAAACCAGCACCAAAAGTAGCATTAATGGTAAGTAGTATTCAAGTCACTTGTATTTAGTTTATGTATATTGATACCGTTTACCATTTGATCAAACTATCATAGTTGGTTAATGAAGCCCAGGCCTTCAGGCCTATTATGTGAAGTGTAGGCTGACAACAACATGAAAATGGTGACGTGTGTGATGGATTTTAATTAATCAACTAACATTTGTTTTTCTTGCAGGAATGACATTCATATGCTTTTAAATGTTTCCAAACTCTTTGGGGAAAGTGTGTGTGTGTGTGTGTAGTAGTCGATTGTTGAGTCTCCACTGTTGCTTAGTTACCTATGATCACGCGCGTGAACTCGACAATCGACTACTGTGGACTTCGACCGAAAACAGGAAGTAAATACAGGTATGTGCGCTGGCTGAATTAACATCACTTTTATTCATATCTTTCACATCTACTGCAGTCAGATTCACCGTGTTCACTCTGAAGGAATCACTCACATGGCTGGGCACTTGTAATGACACATCAAGGATGTTAAGAGGCTAAAAGCAGGTATAAAACTTGCCCCATTTAAGTCAACAGGGTGCAAATTTTAAAAAGAGGATAACACTGTGTAGGCTGTGTTGTCGTTGTTGTCTGTACTGACAGCACTCCAAATTTACAAAAAAATTAGCTCAATGTTAAAATTGACCGGAGTTCTCCTTTAAGGTAGGTAGGATGATGACAGACTTAGCATTTTTCCTTTAAAATGCTTCTAAATTAATTAAAAGGTTTAATTAAAAATTGGCTATTCTGTTTGGTAAAATTTTTGAAGAAAACTGGTAATCAGATTTAAAAGATTTAAGATTTAAGTGATTTAAAAAATGTTTTACCTTTGCTAATAGGGGCAATGATTATGGTTAAATTCAACCAAATTAGTATATGTTGAGTATTTTATTTGTTGTGTTTGAGAGTGCGCCGAGAAAGTTGTTAAAGGGTAACTAAACCCTAAACCAACTTTTTTTAGTTAATGATCTGTAAGAATGGGGCTTTATTAGTGCTGTTCATTGATTCGAGTAACTTTTTTGACATTTGGGTATAAAGTGTTTTAATTCTACAATATATGGTGTAAAAACGTCTGAGTGCTGGCCTCTTCAGGTTGAACGGTGGCTACTGCAGTTGAATTTTCCTATTGGATGTTAGCGGTACTATGTGACGTAAGCAGGTTCCAGCTCACCACGCCCCTGGTACGAGCTAGCGTAGCAGTGTTGCCAGATGTACGATAATTATCGTATTTGTACGATAATTTTGACCTCTGTACGATGTACGATCAATAATGAAAAAAATCCCATAATGTACGATAATTTCAGAGTTTTCAGTCTTTCGTCCAAACACACATCCTACCGCTTCTCTCTCTGACCCCGAATCATTTCGCAGGCTCGCCTGCCTGCACGCAAGCACACGTATACACACACATACCACATGGTGTCGACCGCACGTCAACACTACACTACAGTTTTGCCGAAGAAGACAGTTCAGTTTAGATCAGTTCCATGATGGCATCCAATCTGTACCGTAAAAGGATTCCTCTACCAACAACACCTGCCAACACAGCACAATCCGATGATGACAGCAACTTAGAGATCGCATTTGAATCTTTCTAGTGTTAATTGTGCACTTTTTTCTCTCTGTATCATAGTTTAATTATGGTCTAGTTCAAAATGTGGACTGTCGGCATATCTTTTGCACTTTGGCAAAAAAAAGTTAAGTAGCCAGACTTCCTCCAGTTAGTGTGAGCGTATTACACAGCTTGTTTAAATTGGCTGTAAAATTATTTGGAAAATAAAATTGTTGGAAAATAGCTATATTTTATGTGTTTGGTTCGTGTACGATAATTTTTCTCAAAAAACGATAATTTTGAGGTTTTGGTACGATACTTCGACATTTCTAATCTGGCAACACTGTAGCGTAGATTTATCTGTATTTAGTACAGTGGTCAGGAGGGTACGTAGGTGTAGTGTTGCTGGTTGCAACATCACTGTTGGACTGCATAGCTTTCCAGCAGACTTGTAAATTAGGCGCCAGTGGTTGCATGCACTTGGCCTGGAAGACCGTGAGTGTGAAACCTGCATTTTACACGGAATTGCTTTTCCAACGCAATAGAGGTGGAAATGGGCTTCTCCACACAGCTCGCGCTGAAAAGCGACGCAGTGCCAAACGCTGCTCCTCCTGCATGGACTCCACCACCGCAGCGGCGTCTTGATGTGAGTGATCATATATATTTTAATCACAATTTATGGTTAGGCTAAAGTTAATCCTCTGGGGTCGACAAACGCGTCGGCGCATTTTGCTGGATTTTTTCACATAGCGGCAAAATATGAAAATGCCTACAGAGAGCGCGCGCTATTGACATCAACTCGATAAAACTCATCAGATGCATGTACTTTACGTCGTCTTGCGACCCTGTGAGTCACTCTCCATTTTAGAGAGTCTGACAGCAGGTCTCAGGTGCACGCCCCCCCGCTCACGGTTCGTCCCCTCTATCTCCGCTGGGCTCTGCCCACTTTTCTAGCATTTTTCAAATATTGCCAGTGGGTGGAGTCAGGCTCTGACCAGGGGTTTAGTTACCCTTTAATGAAACTTTGTTCTGCAAATAGCAACTAGTCATGCTGGAAACCAGATTTGAGAGGGAAAATACCCTGAGATGCTGTACTAATGAAAGTTGCTTTTTGTTTGAATGAGACTTTATTTCTGATTGAATATAAAGAAAGATAATGAGAGAAAGTTGAAAGAGTGAGACAAGATAAATAGATCAATATTGTAATCCTGAGATTTATTAATTTTTACATTTTGAAATCAATAAAAAAATGAAGAAATTGTTAAAATTATAAATCATAATAATAGGAATATGCATTCTGTAATAATTAGGAAATTTTGAGTCATGAAGAAACTTTTATGAGTTAGACTTTGATTTATTAAAGTAGATGAGATCTATAAAACCGAGCAATAGGTGCTCTTAAAGATGAATAAATAGTACTATATTAACTGCACGTGTTTAAATATTATACTTTCTATCTGAAGGTGTCTAGAATTTGTATCCCGTTATCCCTTGTGGGAGACAGTGTGAAAAACTGATCCATTGCAGAGATTCTAAGAGTCAATGGTTTGTTTAACTAAGATAATTCTTTGTGCATTGTGCATAGTATGAGAATGAGATTGGGTGACCGACTCTAGATATAAATTGTGATTTGAACAAGCACATAACAGACATCTTAGAGTCATTTTATTTTGGTTTCTTGTAAAAGAAAAGAAAAATAATTATTTTTGTTTACATTATACACTGTATTATAGTTAGAGGAACTTTCCTGCTTTTTCCTGCGTCTTTGCAACGAAGAAGTGCTTGCTTTTTTTCGCAATGAAGTACTAAGCTTTTTAATAACTTGAAGAATTGCTGTGTTGTAAACCAGAAGAGACTTTTGGATATTAAGCTGTTTAATTAGATTTTTTGCGGTTCTCTGAGTGTTCAGAATTTCAGACAGCTACCTTGACAATGTGGGATGACTGCACAGAAATAAAAGAGGAAGTGGGGCCTGCAGCCGCCCTCCTGAAAGAGGAAGTTGACACTTCTGAGAGGGGTCAGCATGGGGAGACTGAGACAGTGCAAAGGTGACAATTCACTTGAGACTTTTCCTAAAGACAATTTTGCCATGCATTATGACATTTTGTGGCAGGATGGATCAAAAGCCAGAGCGAGGAGAGTGCCATCACAGCCTGATGATCAAATGTATGAGCCTGAAGTTCAACTGAATGACAATCCACACAGAAAGACAATCAGCCTTGTTGGCTAGGTGCTGCATTTTCAATGATCACTACAGAGACCGTTTCAAATTTAGTTATTATTTAACTTGATTGTTTTTGATTATCCACTGGTTTCAGCAATTCTTCATATTTCTTCATATTCTTCTCTGTTTAAACTAACACTTTGAATCTGCTTTCAATAGGTACCAGTAACAGCCCTACTCAGTTAAAACTGGGGCTGGATTCTCTGGAAAAGACCTTACATTAACCAACTAGTGGTAAAAGCATGTATTTGTTGAGGATAGAAAATACACTATGTCTAGAAAAGCTAAAATATTGGTCACTCCATTTCATTTAAAGGTAATTTTCTAGATTCAATAAAAACAATGGATCTAATTATAAACATTTGAAAACACATGCTGTCATCACCGAGGGTACGAGATGGAAATGTTATTTTCTTTTTGTCCATGGATCAAATCTCCTTTTAAATAGCTTATGAGCAACAACAAAAAGTTTGGAAAATTGAAATTGTGCAATGAACGAAAAATTGCTTTTGAGAAATTAAAAATGGACTCTCAACTGCAACTGTAGGTCTATACGATTATTGTTTTAAAGTGTTTAATCTATTTGTTTTGAAAAGTTAGGTTTACGTTCACGGTGTTAAACTCAAACACATGACGACTGCATCGGACACTTGAAAACTGATTATCCTAACGTTTAGACACTGTCGCAAGGGGAATGCCACAGTGTGTCTACGTTTAGTACTTTCTGTCGTCGTAAAAGTTGTTAACGTTCAAATTCGGTGGTTTTCCACTCCTAAATTAATAAATATATATATATATATATATATATATATTCCCCATTCAGTTCATAAACTGCTATGGCAGACAAAAAGGTATGAATCTATGAGAGGGGTGTGTGAAATATGGTGTTCTAAGACAAATAAATTATGTCAATCAAAACAGATGTATCTAAATTTATTAAAATCCTACACAGTGTAGATTTAAGTGGGCCCACAGAGGTTAAAATATACCCAATAAAATAACGACCATGGATGATTTTGGCTAACTATCCTGGCCTGTGTTATTATTGTGGCAGAAAGAAACAGAGCCACACCTGCACAGCGTGTAACTTTGGGAAGGCAGAGAGCAAGCAAGCTTGCCCTGTCCACCCCATACTTAACTTTTTCCTTTTACAGGACGTCATCATGGATCTCATCGAACAGAACTGATTCTGTTCCAAATGCATACAAATATTGTCTGGTTACTGTTTAACATGAAATTTTACAGGTCTCATCAAAAAAGGACGACCGGCCAGACAAGCAGATGACATAATACATCTGTCTCTAACAAAAAATACTTAAGGTCTCCATTCACAGGTTGTTCTTGTGGTTCACTCCACAAACAAGGTCTAGTGGAGTGTTCTGAGGAAACATCTTGCAACTATCAGCCAGGTTGGAGACCGTGACACCTCCGTCCAAGCATCTCACCTTAAACTACACCAACCAGCCTGAGCAACCCCACACACCATCCCCAAACGCCAACGCCAACCCCACACGCCATCCCCAAACGCCAACGCCAACCCCACACGCCAACGCCAACCCCACACGCCAACGCCAACCCCACACGCCAACCCCCAAACGCCAACGCCAACCCCACACGCCAACGGCAATGCCAACGCCAACCCCACACGCCAACGCCAACCCCACACGCCAACGCCAACCCCACACGCCAACGGCAATGCCAACGCCAACCCCAAACGCCAACGGCAATGCCAACGCCAACACGAAGGATAAAGTGGGGGATCAAGGACGTGCTAGTAACGTACCTCCCTTGCCAACGAGGGAAAGCCCATTGCAACGGTTCGCAAAGAATCACCCTGGTGAAGATTGAGCGTCCATGGGGCAACGAGATGATCAACACATCTGGAGGAAGATGTGTACCAACTAATGGTTTAAGCTTAGCACAATAATTCATATGGTGTGATGTTTATTGATGCTTTATTTGGTCAATCAACCAAATTAATTGATCAAACTATACTGTAAGACTGAGTATTTAGATCTCATGATTTGAACAATCACTGATTAATTTGAAAATATTTCGGGTACACGTAAACTGAGAAAAGGAAAATCTCTTAATTCTGTATAGTATAGCTATAGGGACTCTAAATTGGTACATTACTGTAAAAATTATAAATAATCTAGGGACTATTTTTGAAGAAACTTGAGGGTTTTAAAACCCTAATGCAGACATCATAGATGCTAAAAAAAAATTAATAGTGGCAATAGTTGTTCTCTAATAAGAGAATGGGTGATAAGTTACTTTGCCGGACTAGGTCCGAACAGATCATTGGGTAAACTTCTATAGCGATGACTGAATGACTAAATTAAATATTTTTTAGGTGTTTCCATTTGCTAAAATAGCACAAAAAAAACTTTCAAAAGGAGACTGATTTTAGGAAACATTAATTTCTGGATTATTATTATTGAAGTAATACATTTCCAAATTTCCAACTTATTACTCTAATGTTTTAATGAAACCCAGAGCATGAATTGGAGCAAATTATGTAGGGGGCACAAAGATAAAACCTAGATCAAGAACAATGTAACCCAAACATGTTAAATTTAAACTAAAATGAGTCTAATCAGTTCAGACATTTCAGCGAAATCAGTTCATTCTGAAAAAATAAGATGGTAGGAAGATAAGTAGTTACAGATTAAATGGCATGTCAGCAACTAAGGCTATTTTCATGGCAAGAGCTGGGTTAAACAGAGTTCATTTTAAAATAATGACATTGTTTGAAACAAAATAATAAAATTATTGATATTTGTGTTAAGGATAAAAATGAAAAATACTAGAATAACTTTTTGGGTTTGATTTTATTACACAGATCCTTAAAAAAAGCTAAAACAATCGCCTGCTTGAATTAAAAGCTAACAAAATAAGGTTAAGAAAAATGGTTAATCAGCAGGATCAGCCTGTTAAAGGCCTAATAGATCAATGAGATTCAAAATCCAGAGAAAGATGATACTTAAACTTGACTCAAGGTTTACTGAAGTTAAAAGGGAATGTACTATGGTATGTTTAGCTTTTTACTAAAGATAGAATTAGATTGCTTGAAGATAGAATGAAGAAGATGAGAAGAGTGTATGTGGTAACATTGGAAATTGGTTGTATTTTCATTACAGCTTAGGACGCTGATTGAAGGAATATCTTACAGGTATTATCAAGTGAAAGATGAAACATGGTATGATTAGAGATATCAGGTGGTATTAAAGTCACTGACTTATAATGGGATGATTTGGTAAAGGTAAATTAGATTGCAGGTAAATCATGCGGGTATCGAATAATTCATTATAGGAAGAGAGGGGAATGTGATGGATTTTAATTAATCAACTAACATTTGTTTTTCTTGCAGGAATGACATTCATATGCTTTTATATGTTTCCAAACTCTTTGGGGAAAACTTGTGACTTTGAGTGTGTGTATAAATAACAATTAGGTAAGTGAAACTAGACAGATGACTAGTTCTCAAACCTTGTAATAAGTAATCACAAAAACAGAGTTTGCTTGTGCCAGTGACAGAGGGAAAAGGTTGGGGCTTTTGAACCAATCATATTGAAGGTGACATGTTAGTCTTATTTGTTTTCTCGATTCTATAACAACTGTTGTATCTGTGTTATCTGGTGGGATTCTCAATGGGATTTGTCTGAGATCCTCCGGCCTTGCTTCTTCGGAGAGATTCCCTGAGAACTGCTCGGGAAGATCTCCTGGCCGTGATTAAAGCATTTAAAGGAAATTTGCTTGAGTCTGTTTGTTGATTATTCCTGCGCAGGAAGCTAGTTTAGGAAGTAAGATAGTTTAGGGAAAAATCAAGTTAGAGTAAGAAACTCGGCCAGTTGTCGACTGAAGATACAAGAGCGAGTATAAAGGTAGGTATATATACTGGTGTCAATTTGGAGACGCCTCAGATAGTTAGGTTTAGGGAAAAATTACCACACGTGAAAGGACTTTATATTTTAACATTTTTGATAATTATGCAGCAATAGTATACAGTGATGTGATTTTTCTGGATTAATCCGGATTTTCCGACCTGAAAATGTGACCTACGTGAATCATGCAGATCTGTAAAAAAAGATCCACGGGGTCGCTCTGTCAATAGCAGGGATGCAAACTGCGCGCTTTTCGGCACCTCCCGCTTTTTTCACGTCAGTTTGGGTGACTTGGGTCTGAGAGCGTCTGATTATAATTTCACAAAGTCATCTGAAGCCATTCCATAGCTTAATGTGAGGGACAGAAGTGTATTTACATCATTAAATTAAAGTTTATGGAAACTCGTTTTCCCTCCTCTGCGGCTGTCAATCATTCTCCATTCAGTATTCAAACAGCGCGCGCGCCTCGTCCGGTTACAGCAGGATGCACGGTAAAACTCTCCAATGTGCGCAAGTGCGCATTTAAAAGTTCACATTATAATGTCGGCCGGTAGTAAATGTGCTTTAGAAATAAACGGAACTTGAACTTGATTATAATGTGAACTTTTAAATGCGCACTTGTGCAGCGCTGCACACTGTGACTCCATGTTGCTTTGAGCACATCATTCTGCACCCGCGATGCGCATACGCGCTCTGTTTTGAAGCGTTTCATATTATCATGGTTTTGCGCACTGAAAGATTATTAAAAGCCTATATTGTTTTATACCTAGCCTGCACAATACATTTAAAATAAGCATCATTTAATTGTATATTATTTCTGTGTAGTGTAGGCTATATAAATATATACACTTCTGAATTCTTGACATTCATATATAAATATAACATTTTGAAATGTATGATTGCCTGATTGAATTTTATAAGAGTACTTATAGTAATTTGTTTTTATTAACATGTTTAGATTTTATAAAATTACTGTGCAGATTTTCTCAAGAATTACTTTTTGCTGCTGATTTATACACTCACTAAGTTTAATAAAAAAATACATAATACATTTATGTAATATTTAAAGGTGTTAACTGTAATCTTACACTGCAAAATGATAACTTACAAAGGATTAAATTCATCACAATTATGTAAGTATCTGGATATTTGCCGCGGGGCGAGGGCTTCGATAACCTCTCTCTTTTTTGACCATACATGTGTTTGCATCCCTGGATATATTATTACAATTTAAAATAATTGGTTTTCAATTCATTATACTTTAAATGATCATTTATTTCTGTGATGCAAAGCTGAATTTTCAGGATCATTACTCCAGTCTATCACATGATCCTTTAGAAATCATTCTAATATGATGATTCATTATCAAAGTTGGAAACAGTTCTGCTGCTTAATATTTTTTCATAACCTGTGATACTTTTTTAGGATACTTTGATGAATAAAAAGTAAAAAAAAAAAAATAGAATTTAAAAATAGAAATCTTTTGTAACAACAATATACACTACTGGTCAGTCATTTTTTTCTTTCTTTTTTTGAAATAAATCAATACTTTTATTCAGCAAGGATGTGTTAAATTGATAAAAAGTGATAGTAAAGAAGATTTATATTATTAGAAAATATGTTTTTATTTTGAATAAATGCAGTTCTTTTTAACCTTTTATTCATCAAATATATTAGGCAGCAGAACTGTGTCCAACACTCATAATAAATCAGAATATTAGAATGATTTCTAAAGGATCATGTGATAGACTGGAGTAATGATCCTGAAAATTCAGCTTTGCATCACAGAAATAAATGATCATTTAAAGTATAATAAATTGAAAACCAATTATTTTAAATTGTAATAATATATCACAATATAAAAAAAAAAAATTCAGTATTTTTGATCAAATAAATGCAGGCTTGATGAGAAGAAGAAACTTCTTTCAAAAACATTAAAAATAGTAATGTGTCCAAACTTTTGGCCTGTACTGTACATGTATACTAACAATGAGGCAATAATAACTGATACAAAAAAATAAGAATCAAAAGCTAGTAATCATATGGTTTTACTGAACAACACTATTAAATACATAATGTAATATACTATAAACAATGAACTTATGTACATTATGTATTATAACAAAGGCCAGCAAGAGGGTGCAAACGGCCTGGTGTTGTTTCTAGGGTTGGGAATCGAAACTCGAATACTTGAGGTCAGGAATCGGATACTAGTTATAAAGTTATAAACTTATCGAGTCCTTTATAGATTTCGATATGACTTTAAACCGACGACTCGCTCGCTGTTGTCTGTGCTGCAGGAGTGTGTGTATCAGTGTATTGGATCCGTGCAGCTCTTAAAGGGACAGCAGCCTAATATTCCTGCTGTCGTCTGTATAATAACACTAATCAAACAACAAAAGAAAGTGAAAACTCACTCGTTCTCGACTAAATAACTTTTGTAACTGTGTTTGTAATGTATATTTTATCTATAAAGTGCAGTGTTTTTATTTGATTAGTGACATTTCTGAAGTAAACTAATCCTTTAATCTCATTTTAGTTCCACATAGATTCAGTTCATTTCAATAAAGTGTTGATGTTGTAAAGTTAGATTCAGTTCAGCTCATCTGTTAGTGTTAGTGCAGTTAAGGCCAGACACTACAGGCAAAAACTGTGTTTTTGAGAATTGGGCTTTTTGGCTTTTCATAAAGTGTTTTTTCAGACTAGTGGACAGAAAACATCCAAAATACACTTTTAACTGTATCTCTTCGAGCACTTTGTCTATTTGTGTCTGTAGATTTCAATTACAGTAAATATCTATAAAGGCCGTTTTCTCAAAATGAGTTTTTCCTCCTACATTGAGCCAGAAATCTCCACTCGAGTAACACTTACATACACCAAACTTTACAGTTTTATTCTTCTATATATTCTGAAGGTTTTTGCAGAGGGGTTTGTTCATATATAATTATCCTGATTTTATTCAACGTTTTATTCCTTAAAAAATGGCGAAAATGTATTTATTTTTGGCTGTTGACGGTATTTTTAGTGATAAATAGAGAGATCCAAAATCCTCTCTGTAAAAACCTTTGACTCTAATATTTAAAACAAGGATTTTGAACCTGACTTTATCCAATGTTCAGATTCTTGTTCTATGAAATGTATGCAAATGAGTGCATATTTAATTAGATCACGCCTAATTTGCATATTTAAACATACAATTACAGAAAACACCTGAGGTGTCTCGCCTTAAACTGATAATATTGCTGAGTAATCATTGTCTTTTAAACCCCAGTTGTAAGATTTGCATTGATCCCGTTTCTGTAAACTCAGGATGAGCTGTATGATCATCTGGAGGAGCTGGAGATCATGAAGGTGGAGAAGCAGGTGAATGAAGCCATGACCTGGATGAACAACAAAATGAACCTGCAGAGCAAACAGAGTCTCAGCCAGGACCCAGCCGTTAAAGCCCAAGAGATTCAGGCCAAAACCAAGGTACAGACTTCATGAAACGCTTGATAGGTGGATTATGGATTATCCATACATGTCTGAATTAGGGATAAGCATTTTTCAAAAGTATTGCATTCAAATATTTGGGATTCGAGCATGTGTTTGCGTCATTACGTCACATCTGTCCACATAAAGAACGACTAGTCTCGGCTAGTCGGCTATGAGTGTGAGGATGTTGGAGATTTATAGCGGTTTCTCACAGCACTTGATATAATTAAACTTATCAGTTTGTTGGCGGATCCAGAAAGGTTCAAACGACAAACAGCAGTGACGACTGGAGATTCCGCGCGTGATCATAGATACTAAACCTATGCGCGTGAACTCGACAATCGACTACTGTGGACTTCGAACGAAAACAGGAAGTAAATACAGGAATGTGCGCTGGCTAAATTAACTTTATTTTTATGAATATCTTTCACATCTACTGCAGTCAGATTCACCGTGTTCACTCTGAAGGAATCACTCACATTGGCTGTGCACTTGTAATGACACATCAAGGATGTTAAGAGGCTAAAAGCAGGTTTAAAACTTGCCCCATTTAAGTCAACAGGGTGCAAATTTTAAAAAGAGGATAACACGGTGTAGGCAACACCGATTTTTGTCGTTGTCTGTACTGACAGCACTCCAAATTTACAAAAAAATTAGCTCAATGTTAAAATTGACCGGAGTTCTCCTTTAATTAAACTTATCAATTTGATGGCGGATCCAGAAAGGTTCAAACGACAATCAGCAGAGACGACTGGAGATTCTCCCGCTGTAAAATGCAAAAGACTTCAGACTTCGGAGCGGCTACAGAGAAAAAGAGACTGTAACCGGCCCATGGGAAAACAAGGATAATATCGGAAGGGCATTAAATGTCACGCAATCCTGATGTTGTTCACATTAACAATTTGAGAACTAAGTATAATTTGAACGGTTTGACGTGATATGATAAGCTATCGTTAGATTTAATCAGCGTGATTTACTGCAATGCTTTTTTCCACTTAGTTGGTCAGAACAAAAGTGAATGTCAAACTTCCAAAAAGTAGAATCTGTGATTGCGAACGCCAGGATCCACACCGGCAGCGACTGACAGCCGCACATCCTCCTCAAAACATTGGGTTCATCCGCGCTGTGCCGAGCCGAGGCACAACCCACGTAAAGTTGACAATTCCGCGAATAACTGCAATTGCAGATTTCTAACAGAGATGGCGACATAGAGGGCAAACTACGGACTGCAGCTTTAAATGACGTTTAACAGGAAAGACGTTTTTTTTTTTTAAGAGCATTTCTGAACAAGCTCACGACTAGTTGAAAACATTAAAGAATATGTGTAAACAAAAAATATAAAGAACAAAAACATTTAAGCTCAAGCAGCGGGAACGGAAAAAAACACGCTAATAAAGCAGACTGCGTCAATTATTGTGTATGTGAAGTTTTAGCTATAGTTATATAGCATGTTAAAGTGGTTACTTTTTGAGGGTGAGCAAAAACGCACAGTTTTTGTGTGTGTCCCTTTAAATGCAAATGAGCCTCTTACTCCCGGCACAGTGGGCGGAGCTACAACAGCTCATGTCCTGAAACTTTCAAGAACTTTTAGCCTTTTATGTTCAAACCGGAGTCAGAAAGATGGAGAGACTCAAGAAGAAGTGACAACATGTACACAACATTTCTGAATGGTTAGTTGATGAATTTATGTAGCTGATGTGTAGTTATCCTCTAGTCATTGATTGGCATATTCTGTCATGATAATCTATAAATCGTGTTCCGGGGGCGGAGTTTATGTAAATTTTAGGGTTGGTGATGTCACTAAACCCGGGAGGAATGTGGTGTAGTCTCTACCAGCCGTTTGTTGTAGTCCTTAAAAATCTATTTCTGTAAAAGCAAATATCTCCCTTTGCTTTGAACGTTGAGTGTCGTAACTTTGTAGATGTTGTTTTATTCTCAAACAGCAACATTACACACTAACTAAAGTTAGAAAAGTGAAATCATAATCAACCACCCCTTTAACACGCTCCACAGCGCCACCCAGTGCATTTTATTATAACGGCGAGTTAGTGCTTGGTTGGGATTTATCATGGATTCACTGCATTTACGGCCAGCAAAGCAACGTAGTAAAAAATTGTTATAATAATTACAGATCAAAAACTCTAATATTCGTGCACACCCCTAGTCTGAACCTTCCATCTGCAACTTTTCCCGTTATACAGGAGCTGTATTCTTGTAATCATATCGTCAGCAAACCTAAGCCCAAAGTGGAGCCTCCAAAGGAGACGGCGGCCGAACAGAACGGTCCCGTTAACGGACAGGGGGATTCAGAGCCCCAGCCGGAGAAGAGCCGAGTCCCGGAAACACCAGACGCCAAACTCCCCGAGATGGACATTGACTAGCTCCTCTTACACGCCTCTGCGTTCGGATTAAAAAACATTACCCAATCCAGCAAATGTTCTCTTGCTCTTGGTGGCATGTTTCTTTCTTTGTGTTTCACTGTTTAAAAACAATAATATTTTTTGTAACTGGGAACAAAACATGTAACATGTATAGGAAGAGAACTTGTCTTTGTTGCTTCCCCCAATTGTAATCAATTTTAACTTTCCAAAAGTATGCATCTTAACTAAGCAGTCAAATATTGTATTTATACTGTGTCCCTGTAGTCGATCATTTTATCCCATAAAACTCATCTTTGATCACCAAAATGACATATTTAAATGTAAAATCATCATGCCTTAAAATAGCTTGAGTGTAACTCGACACCCTTGCCTCATTTAGTATATGTGGTTATATGAATATGCAAATGAGCCCCGCCTCCACTCACTCACTCAGCTCAGAGATCCACTGGTTGACGATCACACGTTGATCTGATTGGTTACAAGGTAGTTTGTGACGTCAGAAACACCAGCGATTTCAAAGTGTGTGTTTGAGACTGTCTTTGGTTCACTGCAGTTTTAAGGAGGAAATACTCAGCAATGCTGTCGACTTATGAATTTACACATGGTTTGTCTTAAAGCATATTAAAAACACCACATAAACATATAGACACATCAACAACATTAAAAGCTGGATTTTCACCACAGGGGGACTTTAAGACATTGTAAGAAATTGGTCCCTTCAAAAACATCAGTTCATACATTATCAGAAAATACAATTCATACACAATAGTCTATTTATAAGCACTTTCTCACAAACGCATCAGTTTCAGATACAACTGCCTAAAAGATGTTTTTTACTTTTTAAAGTCCTGCATTATTGATACTTAAGTACATTATTTGTCACTGAATTATTAGTATGTTTTTTTGTGTGTGTGTGCTGATTTTATGAAAGTATTGTAAAAAAATAAAAATAAAAATGCTTAACCGGGTGGACAAAGTAGAGGAGCGCGGGGCACAAAGGTAACGCGGGGCTAGTTGTAACACACTTGTTTTAAATACTTCCACACGTGACGAATGACGAAACTTGGTGTTTTTACTAGTTGCCATATCAACACTATATAGAGAAAAAATTGCGCCAAAATTATTATTTTTTGTGGAAGATATCCATAGACATTTATTAAACCATAGCAAAAGTTAATTTCTTACTTAAGTTAATTTTTCATCTCTATTTTTTGTGTTTATTTAAAATTAGACAAATCTGATATTATTTTAATCTCCAATATGCTATTTAACAGTTGAGATAGTTCTTTAATGCTTCGCTAACTAGCAGAAGACACTAGCCTGGTTTAAATCCCAGTTGTGCAGGCGGGGCATGTTGTCACACTGCGTTACAATGAGCCCCTATTAGAAATATGCTATTCTATTCTATACTTTTATGAATTCTATTGAGAAAACATGAGAAAAAGGTGAATAAAGACTGAGAGTCAATGTTCAGAAATTACTAATTATTTATTTGTTTTGAACTATGTTGTAAAGCTGTGTTTTCCTGTGTTCGTAGTCAAAACTCAAAAATGAGTTTATATTTAATTATTAAAAAATGCCATTATTTTATATGAAAAGGTTAATAATTGTATTTTATTTAGAAAATATTTTAGTTTGTCTTGTATATTTTTTTAATTAGATCAGATAACATTTTAAGCTGTCATATGGTCATGTTACAATGTACCCCTCACATGTTACAATGTACTCCACCTATGGGGCATGTTGTCACATTTCACTTCCATTCTTTCGGGGTATATCAAGAAAAAAGTATACACTGTATTAATAAAACAAAAACACATAATTGTACTAGACATGTGGGAAATTAATGTGGGAAAAAATAAATACTCTGAACCATAAGTAGATTTACACAAACTGAGAAAGTCAAAAAGCGTTACTTTGTGCCCCGCTCTCCCCTATGTTTTTTTGTGTGTGTGCTGATTTTATGAAAGTATTGTAAAATAAATAAAAATTTTTATTTTTTATTTTTTTTTTTTTTATTACAGATAATCAACAATACAATCAAAAAAGCAAAAGTGAAAGAAATACACAGAAAAGAAAGAAATGAAATAAAATAAATAAATAAATATAAGATACACAAACACTGAGCAAAACACAAGACTATTAATCAAATAAACACATTAAACAAAGTACAAATAACCACAGTTTTAACAGCTTTTTTGTTTTGTATGGAAGAGATGGTAGAAATATATTGTTCCATTTCAGTTTTTAGCACCGAAAAAAGTGGTTTTTTATTACTGAATTTGCACTTATGGATATGGAATTTGGCAACAAATAAGACTAGGTTTACTAGAAAGAGTGCATCATTGTCCTTCCCACAGTCACTAAAACAACCAAAAATTACATTTTTGTAGTACAGGGAGAACTCAGGAAGAATATTGTCAACTAAAAATGAATTAATGTCTTTCCAGAGCTTATAAGTGAATTCACAAGACCAAAATAAATGTGAAATAGTTTCAGGATGTAAACCACAAAAGGAGCATTTTACATCAATGTCATTCTTAAACTTATTTAAGCATACATTTGTGGGGTAAAACCTGTGTAGTAACTTAAACGAGACTTCTTTCATTTTGTTAGTTAAAAGGAACTTCTGGGGTAGGGACCAGACTTTTTCCCAGTCTATGTTAAGGTCAAACTTATTCCAATAGAAGGATGCAGGAGAAATAGAGACTAGGTCCGCCTGAAACAAGGATCTAATTTTGGAGTTCGCTGCTTTATAGGTAGAGAAACAGACTTTACCTAACGGAAGCTGAGTTGGATCTGGAGGTGACATTGATAATGGTGGAGAGATATCAATTGACCTGAATAACATACGAAGACCTGAGGGCACAGCATCAAAAACAATAGAAAATTCTTTTGGGCTTACAGGAATCTTATATTTGGCAAGAAATTCTGAATAACTGTATAGTAGTCCATTCTTATTAAAGAGTTGACTGACTAATAAAATACCATTGTTGAACCAATTATCGTAAAAAAGCGACTTGTTCTTATAAACAATATTAAAATTGTTCCATATATAACACCTCTGTGGAGAAAAGTTATGCTTGTAAAGCAAAGCCCATGCTAAAAGAGCCTGTTGGTGGAAATTGGAGAGTTTAACTGGGATTTTTTGTATTTTATAGTTACAGAGCAGAATAAATTTTAGGCCACCTAACTGTGAAAAGACATGATGAGAAATAAAATTCCAGATGGAAGTAGGGTGTTTGAGATATTGCTTGATCCAATTTATCTTGAATGTGTTGTTGAGAGAGCTAAAGTCTATGAAATTTAAGCCCCCTTTGTTGTAAGAATTCAGAACTACAGACTTACGAATATAGTGAGTTTTATTTTTCCATAGAAAATTAAATAGCATCTTATCTACAGATTTACAAAAGGAGTTATCTACATGTAATGACTGAGCAGCATAGGTTAAACGAGAAATACCTTCCGCCTTGGTGATTAGAACTCTGCCTTTCAAAGAAAGATCTCTTTGTAACCATCGGTTGAAAACCTTTTGAGTTTTTTCAATGAGGGGAAAAAAGTTTAACTTACCTCTGGCTTCTCTATCTTTAGTGATATGAACACCAAGATATGTGACTGAATCTCTTACAGGGATATTACACACTACAGAAGCAGAGCAGTTATTCACTGGTAACAGTTCACATTTGCTAAGATTGAGGGTGAGACCGGAAGCTTTGGAAAAAGAGCGAATAAGGTTAATCGCAACTGAAACCTGTGAAGCATCTGCCAGAAACAGGGCTGTATCATCCGCCAACTGACTGATTAAAATATGATTATTTGCCACACTAATGCCTTTAATAGGACTGTTTTTAATGTGTAAATTAAGAAGTTGGGCAGCGAGAAGGAAGAGGTAAACAGAAAGAGGACACCCTTGCCGTACTCCACGCTTTAAATCAAACCTTGGGGATGTACCATTGCTTAATTTAATAGAACCGTTTCCATTAGTGTACAAAGTTTGGACCGATCTGCAGAAGAACTGACCAAAACCGAACTTTTTTAAGGTTTCCGTTATAAAATCGTGCTCTAATGAATCAAAGGCCTTATAAAAGTCTAAGAAAAGAATAAAACTGTCTTCATGAACTAGCTCAGAGTAGTCTAATAAATCTAAAATCAATCTCACATTATTTGAGATGCGTCTATTCTGCATGAACCCAGATTGGCTCTCATCAATAATAGAGTCTAATACTGATTTCAGTCTCTTGGCAAGTATCAAAGCAAAAATCTTATAGTCATTATTTAATAAGGAAATGGGGCGCCAATTATCTAACAGAAGAGAATCTTTCTTAGGCTTAGGAATGAGTGTAATTAGACCCTGACTTAACGTAGGTGGCAAGGAACCTCTATAAACACTCTCAGCAAAAACTTCTTTTAAAAATGGGGCAAGGCTCAGAGAAAAATGCTTATAAAATTCGGCCGTAAAGCCATCCGTTCCGGGTGATTTATTAATTTTTAGTTGATTAATGGCATTAGTAATTTCATTTAGAGAAATAGAGGCATCGCAAAAGTCACAGTTAGCTTCAGAAATCTGATTGATATTAGGAATAGAATTAAAAAAACATGTGGCATCTTGAGGACAATATCTTGAGGTGTAAAGATCACTGTAAAATCCAGCACAGTACTTGGCAATTTTCTTTGAGTCGTCAGTAATTGTTCCATCAATTCTTAATTGTTGAATGGTGTTATTTTTTGATTGCTGCTTTTCTAGTCTAAAGAAGTATGCAGAATTCTGCTCGCCCTCTTCGAGCCACTTACGGCGAGATCTCACAAAAGCACCTTCCGCTTTTCTTTTATATATCTCGTCCAACCTATGCTGCTGATTAGTAAGCTCCAACTGTTCAGACTCAGTAAGTACATCTAAAGGCTTAGAAGTTAAGGATGCAATTTTAAGTATAGTGTCGTTTTCCTCTGTTCTTCTTTTTTTAGCTAAATCACTACTGTATTTCCTGAGAAATTTAGCAATTTCGTACTTTAACAACTCCCAGTTATTGCTAAAAAAATTCTCACTTTGAGCTTTGTCCCAGTAAAGCCGTATAAAACTCTCAATCTTAGATGTCACCTCCTTGTGTTTAAGGAGTGTACTATTAAGTTTCCAATAAGAGGTTTTAGGAGAACCGGGAGAGAGAGAAGGAATGAGAATTTGAATAGTCTTATGATCAGATAGGGGCGATGGTAGAATGTTCGCAGCTACATTTTTCAGATCCTTGGATATAAGCCAGAAATCAATGCGAGACTGCCTTGATAACGTTTTGTTGCTCCATGTATATGATTTCTGTAGCGGATGAGTATCTCTCCATATATCGGTTAAATTAAAACTATGTAAGAGCGTCTTCACGTAAATATTAGAGGAGTCCGCATTCCTTGCAGGCAACCTATCCAGGCAATTATCTAACACGGTATTCAGGGTTCGTACACATTTTTACCATTAAATTTCCATGACTTTTCCAAGACTTTTCCATGACTTAAAGGTAAATATTCATGACATAGTTTTCCATAAAACATCTGTGTATACATGTTAATTAACTCCTTGTGGGCGGGTAACGTTAGTAGCGGATGAAAAATCTAAATGTGCTTGAAGAGCTCTTTTCCAAAATGCGATAAACGCCATAAATTTTTTTTTTTAAAAACGAGATTGTTAACAGATCATTAGAAGTCCTCAAAATTAGTCAAACTAATCTTATATTCTCTCTCTCTCTCAATTTTAATTGTTTATTAATAAACAAGTATTTTCTGTTTCGACTGCAAAGACGAAGTTGACTGACTCGCGATCTTCTTAGTAGTGAACACGCCGGAGAGAAATGCACATTTCATACGGATTAGGCTACATCGTTTTATTTTGTTTTGAATTGTTCTGTTTAAAAGTAGATATTTCTGTAGATAATAGATATAGGCCTATTTCAGTTTTGTTTAGGTCTGTGAGGCGAGTAGGCTACCTTTTACGCTGAGTTTCGGTTCATGGATGATCCAGGGCTGCGTTTCCCAAAAGCATCGTAAGCCTAAGTTGATCGTAAAAACGATCGTACGACTGATCTTAATATTACGGTCTGTTTCCCAAAAGCATCGTAGCTTAAGTAGCACTTGAAAATCTTCGTAGATCTACGAGTGCTCTGGAGTAATCGTACATCACCAAGTTCATCGTAAGAAGACAGATTTATGAGGACACCTGCAGGACAACCGACAGATTACACCTTTAACTTTATTCAAATGCAATGTGATTATAATATAAGGTTTGATTGTACTTTATTGTACACTTTATTACTCTTTTTTTGTTGTTGGTTAAATTAATGTATAAATTAAATAATTAAAAAGGTCAGAAAACAAAACAAAAAATAGAAATATTTTAATCTAATAATTTTAATCAAAATTAAAAGAATGAACAAAAAATAAATAAAAGAAATCCTTTTAATCTGTTAAAAATTACATCTTTGTTTCACTCTATCTCCTCTAAAAGGACATTAATTTCATCTTTTTGAAAGGAATCTTTATTTTTTATTTTATTTTTTAGCTATTTTGTCAGTGCCTCCGCCTGTAGGTGCTTTATATAGACTTGTCTTGATTGCTAATCCACAACAGATGACAATTATTAGGTTAAACGTTCCATATAAGGTTATGTTTCAGCACTTCACGAATGGACAGCGACTCTTAAGTAGCACGTAGAGCGCATTCTCGCGCGTTCATGTTAAGTGCATTTTTGGGAAACGCTCGTGGAATTGCTGCGAGCGTTCGTAACCTTGCACGTAGAAAGCGCTCTTAAGAGCTAAGATACATCGTTATCGGGAAACCCGGCCCAGTTCACTCCGGCGCCTCTGTGTCGTGATTATCTATTTTCTGCTATTTACTTTTTATTTAGGCTATTAAGCAATTGGTTAATGAAACATTTTAAAATCAAGATACAATTAATACAAAACGAAATTCGTTTAGGAAGGCTTTGTGCTTTCTGTTTAAGGTCTCTGTGTAAGTTTTAAAGTCTTTTAGTGCCGCTCTCAGAGGACTCATTACCGTAATGGAGAACGGTCACGTAACATTGTTTTTTCCTCATAAATGTGAACACGGAAAATAAAAGACCAAATAAATTTTTTAAAAGAAAAAAATCATATATATTTTAAATGTTTAACAAAGAGGCAAAAAGTCATAAACAAAAATCAGAAAATTTGTCGATATTTTTTTCTTTTTCGCACAGCATTTGGTGTAGCCTACAGTTCAAATTTAAATGTTGGCGTTCAACTTTGCGTTTTAAAAATAGCCTACTTACAACAACCCTTCATTTTTCGTTTTTCATTTGGGGGTTAAAGGAAAAACGAGTGGACACAAAAGAACACGGACCTTTTGGACAGAAAGAATACATGAAAGCCAGGGTTCCTTATTAAATTCATAAAAGAAACAATACAGGGATAGCCTACTCTCAAAGAAATGCCACAATCAAGGGAGAAACATGAAGAAACTTAGCATATAGCCTATGTGCCGTTCGCATAAGGGTCTTTCCCTGACATTAATACTTGGATAAGACATTAATAATAATAATTTGTAGGGCGGTGGGTGAGATATAAACCTACTAACGTCCTCCGTTGCCATGATTTTTGGAATGACTGATCGAAAAAAAAAAAAAAAGTTTTAGTCGGTTAATGGAAACGCCATCCTTTTGCAATAGTTATTTATCGATATTTAGAAGAAAAAAAAGTTTTGCTCAAATCTGTAATGGAAAGGCACATACGAAGCTATATGAAAATGCAAAGCAGCTTATTTTAATTTGAAGCACTGAGCTGATGACAGCAACACAAGAGCCACACAGGTGTGGCTACTTAGTCGCTGTCCTCAGTGCCGTAGAAAAGCGCTGAATGAGTTCCCCTTCATGTCCGTTTCAGCGCTTTTCTGCGGCACTGAGGACAGCGACTAAAACTAGATGGGCCAAAAGAAATGGGTCCCCTTTCATGTCCGTTTCAGCGCTTTTAGTTAATGGAAACGCGTCATTTCGCCTCTGACGCGCGTAAATTTCTAGACACGTCAGGCGCAAATTTGACGCGCTATTCGCGTCCGGTGTGAACGCACAGTAAAACGAAAAAAGTATTGCAATTTGTTTCCCCAATTTTATTAATTAAACAAATTCAAGTACACAGATATTTTGAAAAACAAATTTCCATGACTTTTCCAAAACTTTATGAGTTTATTCATTTTCCAAAACTTTTCCAGGCCTGGAAATTGCCATTTTAAAAATCCATGACTTTTCCAGGTTTTTCATGACCGTACGAACCCTGGGTATTAAAATCTCCGCCCAAAACGATAAAAGAGTTTGGGAATTTAGATAACCAGTAAGAGAGTCGTTCTTCCAAATTATCAAAAAAACTGTTGTTCTCTGTTTGAGAATTGAAGCCATAAACATTAACTATAATATAATTTACGCTAGCAATTTCTAGAACTAGAAATATGTAATGACCGCTTTTGTCACAGTCAGAGTTTAAAACTTTTCCACTAAAGCGGTTTTTTAAAATACAAACACCAGCTGAGCGCTCAGAACCGTGAGACAGCCACAGGTCACCCCCCCACTGTGATTTCCAAAAGTTAGCATCCTGTTCAATTGAGTGTGATTCCTGTACAAAACAAAAGTCAGTATTAAGCTGTTTACAGTATAAAAATATAGCCTTTCGTTTAAGGTGGTTTCTTAAACCTCTTGTGTTTAATGAAATAATAGATAAAGACATAAGGAAAGAAATAAAATAAATACAAGAAAAACTAGACCAGAAAAAAGGTAGTGCGTATACGAAAATAAGTAGGATAAGGTCTCTACAAAAGCGCCAACATGGGTCTGAGAACGGCAAACCTTATGTGAAATTTGTGAACATATGCTATCAGTACAATCAAACAGACTGTAAACGTTTTATGAAAAGAGTCCTTTGCAAGGAGAGCCTAAAAAGAACCCGATTTCTTTTACTCCCACTCAATTTTGTAATTATAAAGATAATTATTATTTTTTATTTATTTCCCCCCCGAGGAAAAGTAACTATACATAAATGAAAGGCTGATAAACAGCTTTGAAACGCTATTGAGCCGTGTTAGTTTGAGGCACCAAAATACAAATAAAAATATTGCTGAACATAGGGTGACATGCTATGCATTGACAAGCATATTAGAACAATTTTTGACACTCCTCTGCTCCAAAGCAACTTTGATTCAGTAACATGAATAGCAGGTAGTAAAACCTGACTAAATCACATAAAGAACATATAAAGTAAAGACAGCCTTAAGCTGTGTACTAAAATTACCTCATCTAGAAAGTCTCAAGGTGGGAGAATTTCCTTTCCACCCACAAAAGCACGACCGCCCACGAAGAAAGCTGGCTTGCCATCTTTCCGAGCCTGATCAACAACGGGCCACAGTTTCTTTCTTTTCTCTCTGTCCTCTGCCGACAAGTCCTCCGCCAGTTTCAGGTTTTTGGTCTTCAGGAAGCCGGAGTTCTTTGCGGAGAGCCACACGGCATCACGAAAGAATCTGGAAGAGAAGCGCACGATGACACCTCTCGGTTGAATGTTACCAGGCTTCTTGGGGCCGAGGCGGTGAACGACGTCTATGGCATCTGGAAGCTTGGTTTTGGCCTCTGGAAGCAAACCCTGGCATATCTGGATGATCTCATGTCGCAGATCCTTCTGATCGTTCTCCTCTTCTAGGCCGTAGAGCTTGAGATTCCAGCGTCGGGAGTACGCTTCTAATTGAGAAACACGCTGCTCAGTCTTGTCAGTATTAACTTTGCAAGCCTCAATCAGCGATTCACAGCGGTAAACTCTCTCTTTAACGCTTTTTACTTCAGCACAAACAGCATCAAAGGAATCTTTAATACCGGCGATCTGCTTGGTGTTTTCTGTAACTGCCATCTTCACGTCGGCAATCACCATGGAGTTGTCACTGACCAACTTTTCCAAGGCATCTGACCTGCTGTTTATCAGCTGAGAGAGGGAGGAAAGCTGGGAGAGGATTGCGGCAGTTGTCGTATCTTCCACACGTCTCCATTTAGGTGCAGGTGATTTAACCGGGGTGATGGAAAGTGGCGGAAAATCATCATCCACTAACGAGACCTTCAGTACCTCCGTGTCTGACTCGAGGTAGTCGTGCATGTTGTCAATGAGCATGTTGTTTGTATCTGACTGCTCAGTGGGAGCTAACGTTTCAGCCATGATGGTAGAACACGAGCTAGCAAGCGCTTTTTTAGCGCCGCTTTTCCTCTTCTCCTGAGGCTTCATTTTACCAGCAAAAGTAACCAGAATACAGCCGGACAAACGCGGTGTATGAACTGAAGGCAAAAAGTCCGTTTTGTACACACTTTAACTATAAGGAAAAAAGTTCGGTTTGCTGAGCTCAGAGAAACACGTCCACTCAGAGCGCCATCTTGGTCGACCCCCCTGTATTTTTTTTAATTCCCTCGTGGCGACGACATCGGATGACGTCACGGTCATCGATCGTCGACTCTCGTGGAATGTTGTTTTCCGGTGGAAGTGCGTCACGAGGGAAAATGATGATTTAAAAATCAATTACTGGGTATAAATGCATATAGTCAGCCTGAATATGTAGCCAAGATCGTATTTGAGTGATATTTTGGTGAAACCAATAATATTTTAGATTTTAAATGTCCTTTAAAAAATAAAATGTGTTTCCCTGGTAGAGACGATGTCGGATGACGTCACGTCCATCGACCGTCGTGTTGTTTGAAATAGAGACTAGAAGTGCCATATTTTCTTTTGTTAGTGGTTTTACTCGGCCAGACCACAGTTCTTCTTGATATATGGATATAATTCTTCTGCTCATCAAGGCTGCATTTATTTGATAAAAACCAATAATAAAAAAAACAGTAATATTGTGAAATATTATGACAATTTAAAATGACTGTTTTCTATTTTAATATATTTGAAACTGTAATTTATTCCTGTGATCAAAGCTGAATGTTCAGCATCATTACTCCAGTCTTCAGTGTCACATGATCCTTCAGAAATCATTCTAATATGATGATTTGATGCTCAAGAAACATTTCTGATTATTATCAATTTTGAAAACAGTTCATGATGCTTTGATGAATAGAAAGTTCAAAAGAACAGCATTTATTTAAAATACAATATTTTCAAACATTATAAATGTCTTTACTGTAACTTTTGATCAGTTTAACTCATCCTTGATGAATAAAAGTATTGATTTATTTTATTTATTTCCCCAAAAAATAAAATTAAAAATCTTACTGACCCCAAACTTTTGACCGGTAGTGTTTAATGTTACAAAAGCTTTAGATTTCAGATAAATGCTGTTCTTTTGAACTTTCTATTCATCATATCATCATGAAATAAAAATGTAAATAACTGTTTTCAACATTGATAATAATAATAATGAATGTTTCTTGAGCATCAAATCATCATATTAGAATGATTTCTGAAGGATCATGTGACACTGAACATTCAGCTTTGATCACAGGAATAAATTACAGTTTCAAATATATTAAAATAGAAAACAGTCATTTTAAATTGTCATAATATTTCACAATATTACTGTTTTTTTATTATTGTTTTTTATCAAATAAATGCAGCCTTGGTGAACATTAAAAACATAAAAAAATCTTACTGACCCCAAACTTTTGAACGGGTAGTGTATATGGATATAATTCTTCAAAGGAAAATACCACCTTAATGGATGTGATTAGTGATCATATAGGATACAGTACTGGATAAATAAATACCCAAATGCTGGTCTTATTTTGGCTGGGGATTTTAATATGGTATTAAATAGTGATTTGGATAGGTTTCCTTCAAGAGCAGATTCTGTATGTCCAATTATGAATGCATTTATGATGCGATGTAGTGTTGTTGATATATGGAGAGAAACAAATCCACAGCAGAGACTCTATACCTGGAGCAGCGAGGACCTCTCTAAGCAGTCTCGAACACATCACTGGCTTATTCCCCAAAGTCTAGACTCTAGCAAACAGCTGTAACTCAACCAGCACTCTTACAGACCACAGTGCTCTCTCTCTTAAGGTGAGTCTCTCAGCATCCCTTGATTTCAGATCAACTCCTTCTTATTGGAAATTGAACAATTCTCTTCTCCAGTTTAAAGATGTTTAAAAAGAATATTTCATTATTGATTGAGCAGTATTGGAAGAGAGCTTTAGCGTTAGATTAGTTGCCTGTGGGAGCTGATGAAGTTTGAAATGGGTAAATATTTCAGAAAATTTGATAAATTTGGCCAGTTTTATGGAATATTATTATTTTGAACAGTTTTTCTGAAGAGTGCTTTCAAAGATGTAATTTCCACCACTTTTCAATTTATGTATTTTATTACAATATAATATTGTAAAACTGATTATATAAGATTATGTATCTGTCAACAACATCAGTGGCTACCTAATCATGTAACAAAATAAATCTTAAAACTTCATACATTTTTATTTAAAGTTGCTAAATGCCAGGAATTGGGATTTTTGCCTACAGCATTTCATTTTTGCTCAGGTTTATGTTTATTATAAGTCACTCACACATATATTGTAAGTAATGAACTATTAATACTTGATTTAAAATACATTTAGATCCACATCATTTGTTATTCTTTTTTCTTAAAAACTGTAGTGGTGGAAATGATGGTTTTTGGTGAAAAGATTGTTTATTTTTACTTAAATTGCCAGTCCAAAATATTTTTAACCATGTATTTTATTATTTAACATATATGTGTCAGGGTTTTCAGAGGAAGCAGACAAGATGTAGGCCTAAGTTTAACTCTTTTAATTGCAGAATGAACGGAGATGCAGAAAGATGGTGAGTAACAGCAACACAGAATAACAGTGAATGCTTAGCTGATTAGTAATGTCTGTGTGTCTGTGTCTGTGTCTATGTCTCTGTCTCTCTCTCTCTGAGTGCATGCTGGGAGTGTGTGTGGGAGCTGAGCGTGTTTGATGAGAGCTTTTGCGGGAATTTTGTTTTTCCTATCTTTTTTTGTTACTTTTTGTTTCCCTTTCTTTCTTTCTTTTTTATTTATTAATTTATTTTCTTTCCCCCTCGTTTTTTACACAGAGTAGGAGAGGAATTTTTGTTTTTCCTCTCAGTGTGTGTGAGTTCTGAGACGCCAGAATGGCGTCTGTTCCCACGCCGGGAACGCCAATGTCACTGCGGAACGGGTGCAGGTGTGTGCCGGAGCCCGGAGTGACAGTGGAGGATCTGCTGCTGGTGATAGGAGAGCAGGTGGATTTTGAGAATGTCGTATCGGCCTCTCGGATGAACAAAGCAGTTGTTGTGGTTTTAAAGTCTGAGGCGCTAGTTAATCAGTTGACTGTCAGTGGTATATGGGTGAAGGAAGCATATGTTCCGGTAACCCCGCTATCCGCTCCAGCAACTAAAGTCACCATTTCAAATGTCCCGCCCTTTGTATCTAATGATGTTATCACTAAAGAGTTGCAAAGATTTGGTAAAATCGCGGGTCCCGTCCGAATGATTCCCTTAGGGTGTAAAAACACCGCGTTAAAGCACGTCCTTTCGTTTAGACGCCAGGTTTACATGTTTTTAAATTCACCAGAGCGAACTTTGGAAGTCTCTTTCCGTGTCATTCAAAGTGGGAATTCTTTCATGGTTTATGCCACTACTGACAGTCTACGCTGTTTTGATTGTGGAGATCTGGGCCATAAGCGCTTCGCGTGTCCACACAGAGACGAACAGCGCGAGTCTACATCTCACGCAAATAACATTGATCAATCAGCAAATAACACGGGAACACGGAACGCTGAGGAGCAGGATAAAGTCATTACAGAGGAAGAGCAGGGACAGCAGGAGGTGAGTGAAAATAATGTAAATATTGTGAGTGAGGAACAACCTGGCTGCAGTTATGTTTCTGATAAATCAGTGTGTGCGTCTGTTGTTGATAAGAGTGAGACTCAAGCTGATGCTGAGGTTGTGTGTCAGAGTAATGATACAGTACAGGTAGAAGGTGAAGAGGAAACCATGGATGATGAGATGGAAGATTTATCTCAGTGTAGTAATGATGGAATGAAAGATGATGAGCAGTGGTAAGAGGTTGTAAAAGATATGTATACTGTTGAACAAATCAACTCTTTTCTTGACAAAACAAAAGGAAAACCCGGAGTTGAAATAGCTGACTACTTCCCTGATGTGGAAAAGTTTATTTCTTCTGTAATGTGGGCTAGAAAAATGAGCAACTATGAAGAGCTTTCACAACAAAAGAGGTTTCGTTTAAAGAAACATATAACTAATTTAAGAGTAGGTAAGAAAGCAGGAAAAGCGAGGGGGAAAGCTAAATAATTATGACTGTTCATTTTTCTTTTCTTTACTGCTTTCTTTTTCTCTCTCTCTTCCTTATGGAGACCTTACGGGTGGGTTCCCTAAATGTAAATGGGATGAGGGATGGGAAGAAAAATTGGTTACTTTCAGAAACTATACGCCTAAAAGATCTCAGTGTTGTATTTTTGCAGGAGACCCATAGTGACCAAAGTAATGAGGTTGACTGGGGTTTGTGGTGGGAAGGAGAGAAGTTTCTCAGTCATGGGACTAATCTTAGTGCTGGAGTGGCTGTGCTTTTTTCCTCTGGTCTTAATGCAAAAATTTTATTAAAAAATGAGGTAGAACCAGGGAGATTATTACTTATTCGAGCTGAAATTAGAAATCTTGTTTTTGTGTTCATAAATATTTATTCTCCTAATTTAGGACCAGATAGGTTGCAGTTTTTTAACAAACTGGAGAAAATTTTAAGCCAACAGCAGGATGGGGATTTAATAATATTAGGAGGAGATTGGAACTGCACTTTAGATTTCACAAAAGACAGGAATGGAGAAGAACCTCACGCACAGTCAGCTGCAGTTTTAGCCAATGTGATAAAAAAACTAAATTTATCAGATGTATGGAGGGAACACAATCTATCAGCACAACAATATACATGGGTAAAATTTAGTAATGGTAGGATTTCTGGGGCACGATTGGACAGGTTCTACACATCACACAATATGAGAAATAGAGTTAAACACACAGCTATCACTCCTGTATCCTTTTCTGATCACAAACTCATTACAATACAGTGTTCATTGGTGAAAAGAGCTCAAAAGAGTTACTACTGGCATTTTAACATTAAACTTCTGGATGATAAGTACTTCTGTGAGA
Source organism: Leuciscus leuciscus (assembly GCF_965113295.1). NCBI lineage: Eukaryota > Metazoa > Chordata > Actinopteri > Cypriniformes > Leuciscidae > Leuciscus > Leuciscus leuciscus. The sequence continues at coordinate 3,504,422 of NC_138740.1, forward strand.
ACTTTGGAGTTTTTTGGGAAACCTGTAAAACTGAGAAATGTTTATATGAAAGTATAATTCAGTGGTGGGAAATCAGCAAGATTCATATAAAAGGGTTCTGTCAGCAATATGCAACCCATTCTTCTTTGGTTTTAAAAAAGACATTAGAGTTGCTAGAAAAGGAGATCATTGACATTGAGAAGACCATGACTGTTAATGATACTGCAGATTTACAAGAACTGTGGACAGAAAAGAAAAACCAGTTGAGCCTCATTCTAAATGAAAAAGTTAAAGGAGCCCTTGTAAGGAGCCGTTTTTTAACAACAAGGGACATGGATGGTCCTACATCTTATTTTTTTAATTTGGAGAGAAAAGCTGGACAGGAAAAGCAGATGTACACTGTAAAAATAAAAGGTGCCTGGAGGAACCTTTTGGGGTTCTTCACTTTGCCACACCGGCGGAACCGTCTGTAGATCCTCTAGGCACCCTTTAAAAAGTGGCGGTTCTCTGAGGAACCACACAGGTTTCCTGAGGAACTCTTATATAAGGCACTGTGTGGAACCACTGTGGGTGCCTCCAGGAACCAAATTTCAATTTTATTTTATTTGTATTAAATTAATTTCATGTTGTTACTATGGTTACCACCATTAACTTCTATTATAATAAACAAACTGAACCAAATACAAAATAAGAATTGTTTATTACATATTTTAGATCCATTTTAATGCATACACTTCCATGCACTTGAAAAAAAAAGCTAGTAATAGATTAATATCAATGAATACACACACACAAAAAATAGTATAATACATAAGTAACATGAATAATCAACCATGTGTATACAATAGGCTACACAAGAAAAGACATCTCAACAAAATACATGGAAAACACATGTTCCATGTAATAAATCAATGTAAAAAATTACAATTTTGACTAATTAAAAATGTCCATCTTCACTTAATTTTAAAACATGTGTTTCAGTCCGCTTGTTAAGTCTGACGTCACTTTTCCAAGTCCAAAAGCTCTATCAGATGCCAAAAACAAACAACAAACAGTGCTAATATACACTCATTGTGCTGTAATATTCCTGAAAATTAGGATCCTAACCTTTATCTCTATTCCGAAATCTCAGATGGTTAGTTATTCAGCTATTATGAATCATAAAATGTTGAAGTCTGGGATGACTTCATCCCAGAGAGACTGAAATGTACACTATGCCTTTTGAAAAGCTTAAATGTGTGACTTGAATCAACAGTTCCCATAAATGGTTGTTGAGTATTCTCAATATCTAGAAACAAGATAGAGAAAGTAGAAGTAGAGGCTTCGACCCGGAAACAGTATTCCTTATGTCACAACAAGCAGAAAACATTTTCCATTTGAACAGAGTTAAGGTGCAGTAAAATGATCTGTTGTTCTGTGAATGTTCACTGGTGAATTCAGTCATTTCAATAAGAATCCACACGATCAGCAATTTTGTCTTTTTGCCTGTGTAATTTCACGAAATTCACAAATGTGATGCACCTTTACTCGCTGCAACATAAAATGCAATCAATTATAAAATCTTCACAAGGGACACGTGAGGTAGGCTACTTAACGAGTTAGAAAAGTGAAAAGGTGCATCAGCTTCATTTTCTGTTTGCTTTTCCTCTTTTCTGGTGGATGGTCCAGGCACTTCAGTGATTTTCAGGTCTACAGGAGGATTTTTATTCTTGATCAAACTTGTATTTCAGCTTACCGAGATCCCTGCAAAGTACAAAATTTACTGTTAGTAAGGTTATTAAAGTTATTAAATAAATTCCTCAGCCTTGTGACGTTCCAAACCTGTTTGACTTTCTGTCTGTGGAACCCGAAAGCAGATCTCAGGCATAATGCAACCCGTCACCATTCAATATCACTGCATTAAACACAAGCATAAATTTTTTTTGTAATTCATTCAAACTATTCTTATGTACACTTGTCTAGTTCAATTCAATGCAACAATTTATGTAAAAAATGGTTAAGCTCCAAAAATGTCCCAGAAAAGATCCTAAAAATAGTCAATGAGTTCACAACTCATGTGTTATGGGTTGTGTTGTAAGTCTTCTGAAGTCATATAATAGCTTTTTCCTTTTTTTTGTCGAAAAAGACTAAACTTTAAGTTATAATTCAGGGTTCAAATGTCTTATATTCAAATGCATATGATTAAGGTATAGCCTATAAAAAATGCATAGCATTATTAGCTCCAAACCTGTGATATTATTTTTCTGAGTAACATGAATGAGATTTGAGAGCATGAGGGAAGATTTTCAGAGAATAACTTATTAAAAAAGTACACAGTCAAACAATACAATTTCACACAGAGAAAGTTCATAGTAATAAAGTACCTGCATGTGGTGTATAGGTAACTTACTGTAATTCAATGTTGCCTCTGAAATGTTCAGATTATTTTAGAAATGTACTGGTTGTTCTGGGGAAACAAAAGAACAAAGCTGATTATTCACAACATAATATTTATTGACCAGTAAATGGCTTTAAAATGGTATTTGAGAGAATGAGGGCACCTGTAGTAAGTAAAGTTAGGCTAAATAAAAACAGACCAAACTATATTAACCTGCTTTTGTTATTCATAACAAACGCCAATGACGACAGCAGGAATCAGCTACATTAGTTAGGCTATCTCAGCAATTTGAAGACACAGTTTTACAGAATATGTTGAATTGAATGACTAAATCAATCTAAGACAATAAGTCAATAATTTCCATTTGTTCATTAACTTACGTTTAGTTAGCATCGCGGCTAAAACCTTCATACCAGATACTGTGCAATAAACGAGTGGTAAACACTGTAAAAAAGTAGTAATGTATAATCAATTTAGTTTATATATATGTGTGTTTGAATATATAGTGAGTAGACTCTGTATTTATATTTATTTGGCGAGTTTACAAACCTTGTAAAGGAGAGCCGATCAAACGGCGGAAGCTTTGATGAGAGAGGAGCCGTTACCCGATGACGTGGGTCAGCTGAGCGTTGTTGCGCGCGAGCAGCGCGAGGATCACTGAAGCGACGACAGCAGAGGAATAGCAGCAGTTTCGTGACAGAATAAAACTTTTCTCCTCCTAGTTCTTCTTCTTCAAATAATAATTTATGAAGAAGTAGGTAAAAATTATTATTTTATTACTATTATTTATTCAATAATAATTAATGAATTCTTATTATTAATATTATTATAATTTAGTGTTGTTGTTTAAGGTTTAAATTAATCAACAAAATAGGCCTATAGATACTAAATAAATGTAAGCTACCCAGGTGAAAAAGACGTAGGCTACTGTTAAATGTATTAAAAATGCATTAAAGTATATTTGTATTGTAGGCCTACTAAAAACACACTCAGGTGCATTTTTAATAGTACGTCTTTTTCACCTGGGTATGTAGGCTATACTGAATCAAACTTAAGTAGCCTATAATAATAGGATAATAATATTCTCATTCTGGCCTCACAGAACCATTGGGTTCCTCCAGATGCTGGCTTTAACATAAGAGATCTTCCAGGAACCACTTAAATGTTAAAAGATCTTCCAATAACCCTTTTATCACATTCAAGTTCCTCTATTTTCCCCCAAAGCACTTCGAGGTCTCATGGTAATGAAAAGGTGACTCCAGAACCTCTGAACTAAATACAAAGTGCTTAAAGGATCCCATAAGTTCCAGCAAGAACCTCAAAGAATGTCAATGCTCCTCCAGTAACCCTACTATAGGAGAAAGAGCTTTGAGGCACTTAAATTACATTTTGAAGTTCCTTGAGTATCCGACAGGATATTTGAGGCTCCTTTAGTTTTTACAGTGTACTGTTTAAAAGAAAATAATGGAAAAGAAACCTCTGATCCAGTCACAATGCGTAGAATCGCTGTGGATTTTTACTCTGATTTATTTAATGCTGAAGCCTCGGATGAAGAGTGCACAAATGCAGTGGCGGTTCTACATTGAATTACACCCTGGGCGAGACCCCCTTCCAGCGCCCCCCAATCCCCCCCCCCATATTTGGACATAATTTTTCTAACCCCATTGGCAGATCATGTTTTGCTTGTTTTAAGCAAAAACTCAATTTTTATTTATTTCCACCAGAAAACAAGACTTAATATCTTATGTAATTTTACTACTTTAGTAATATAACGTTATGCATCTTTATTTAAGAAATGTTTGATATTTCGACTGGAAACAAGACAAAAATACTAAGAAAAGCATTTTTTTGCAGTGTAATAACTGAACTTGTAACAGTTTTGTTGCAAAGCACAATATTATGGTGAAATTAGATCTCGTGTTTGAGTTAAAACCGAATTATTGTTAAGCATAGCAAGAATCATAGCAAAAAGGCTAACAAATAAGAGTTATACGCACCAATTAATATTGCCCCTTCATTCATGACATGGATACCGTAATCATACAGAGAAAACATAGTTGCATACCTTTATCTTTCGCTCGTTTCTAAATTGGGCACCTGATGGCTTTGACCTTTCTTGTCCATCTCTTATTTGGCACTCGACATCGACAATCAACAGATTTCCCCTGACCCCCCCATACCAACTGTCACTCACGACGAGTCACGACCAGAAGTCAAGACTAAACCAATTCACCTTGGTGGTGGTGACCAAGTTATCGTTTTGTATTACCTATTTTTATTAGCCATGCAGACAATTCAGAAAAACAAAAATGTGCAGGAAATATAGAGGCCTGTATTTATAATATTCTGAATGAAATGTGCGTTATTTGGAAGAAAGTCGAGGTGTGACTGACTTAGATAACTATATGGATCCCCCGTTCCCCCCCCCTTGTCCGTTCCATTTGGGAGAGACCCAGAGGTGAAAGGTCATCCGCGCCCGCGCCTCCGCGCCCCCTCCCCTTTCCCCTTCTCAAACAAACAGCTTCTGTGCACGGCATCTTCTCAGCAAGCAGGGGCGCCTGCAGCTGCAGGGGGCGCAAATTTGCCAATTCCCCACACAGTGAAATGTTAGATAATAGAAAACCGCTTCGCGGCGCAGATATATTTTTTGTATTTTTATTTTCTGCTCGTGCCGGCGGCGCCGCCCCCCAAAAAATGCCGCCCCGGGCGATTGCCCGGTTCGCCCGTGCCAAAAACCGCTACTGCACAAATGAACTGCTTCAGGATCTTCCTGTGTTAACTCCAGAACACAAACAGATGTTAGAGACTGAGCTCACCTTTGAGGAGGTTACCGCTGCAGTCATGGGGCTCTCTTCAGGACGGGCACCTGGCTTAGATGGATTACCTGCAGAGTTTTATAAGAACTTTTGGACTGTTTTAGGACATGACTACTTTGAGGTTTTGCAAAACTGCATTACAGAAGGAATCCTTCCCACAAGCTGTCGGCGGGCTGTTTTAACACTACTCCCAAAAAAGGGCGATTTAACGCTATTAAAGAACTGGAGGCCTGTAGCAATTTTTTGCTCCGAATACAAAGTATTTTCTAAATGTCTGGCCAACAGGCTAAATACTGTATTGTATGAAATCATACACAAAGACCAGTCTTACTGTATAAAAGATCGATCCATCACAGATAATTTGCATTTGGTACGGGACATGCTTGATTTTGCTTTTCAAAATAATATTAATATTGGGTTTCTGTCATTAGATCAGGAAAAAGCTTTTGACAGAGTTGACCATACTTATCTTTTTAATACGTTAAAGGCTTTTGGATTTGGGGATGTTTTTATCTCTAAGATTAAACTGTTATATACTGAGGCTACGTGTATGGTTAAAATGGTTGGTGGCCTAAGTACTCCTGTGAAGATCCACAGAGGTATTCGGCAAGGGTGTCCTCTCTCGGGTCAGCTGTACAGCATAGCTATTGAGCCTCTGTTATGTAGATTAAGAAGACAGCTCACTGGTTTAAATGTTAGTACACTGGTTTTTAAAGAACCTACTAAACTCTCTGCATATGCAGATGACATTACAGTGTTAATTAGTGGTCAGAGTGAGGTTCAATCTTTAAAAGGAGCTCTAGAATGTTACGGGAAGGCATCTTCGGCTAAAGTTAACTGGGGTAAAAGTGAGGCTCTTTGGTGTGGTCTTGGTCTGAATAGTCCAGCACTTCCTAGTGGATTACAGTGGGGGAGAACAGGTTTTAAATATCTTGGGGTGTTTTTAGGAGTAGACGAATATAAAAGGAAAAACTGGGAGGGCTTAGTGGAGAAAGTGTGTGCTCGGTTGTCTCACTGGAAATGGTTGCTGCCTCGGCTGTCCTACAGGGGGAGGGTCCTGGTCTGCAATAATCTAGTGGCTTCATCGTTATGGCACAGGATGATGATTCTAGAGCCTCCAGAGGAAATCCAGAAAAACCTGGTGGACTTTTTCTGGTCGGGACAGCACTGGCTGAGGGCGCCAGTACTGTATCTGCCTATTCAGGAAGGAGGACAGGGGCTGGTCGACATCAGTTCCAGAATCCGAGCCTTCAGGCTCCAGGCGGCTCGGAGACTACTCTATGGGGAGCATGTGAGCTGGGCTGAGGTGGCCTGTTCCCTTCTGAGGAGAGCTGGTAACATGGGGCTAGACCGACACCTTTTTCTCATGGACATCAACAAGCTGGACTTAACAGGATTGACACCTTTCTACCGGTCAGTACTGAGAGCATGGACACTTTTAAAAATATCTCGGGAGCCAAATGGTGCACTGGACCTGTGGATGAGGGAAGAACCTCTGCTCTTAAACCCGGCACTGGCTTTGGACATTTTTAACTCAGTCTCCCTCAGAAGAGCTTTATGGTCTGCAAACATTACAAAAGTTGGACTTATGATCTCTGAGGATGGGTGGATATCTGCTGAAAATTTGGCTCAAAAACTGGATATTAGATCAGTTCGAGTGGTGGAGAAGAATGCTGACTCAAATACGGGAGTTTTTGCCCCAGGAATATAGACTGGTTTTAGAGTCATCTGGTGGGGAGGAGGAAACCTCTACTTTCCCAGAACTGGTGTTTTCAGCAGAAACTGGAATATGGCAAGAGACTGAGGGAGGCCTGCTTTCTTTTAAGACCCCCCAGTTGGAACTTTTTAGTAACACTGGGAAAAAAGCTTTTTATGTACTGTGTGTGAAAGTGTCACATCTGCAATCGCTTGAGAGTGTGAGAGAGTCAAAGTGGCAGGAGTTTTTTGGGCCAGGCGCTTCCCCTAAAGGCTGCTGGAGGTCCCTGTACAAGACTCCTATAGAGAAAAGGTCCGGAGACCTTCAGTGGAGGATTGTGCATGGGATAATAGCCACAAACAGACACAGAGCACACCTTGACCCACAGGTAGGGGAGGGCTGTCCGTTCTGTGGGATGCAGGAAACAGTTTTTCATTTGTTTTTTGATTGTTTTAGGCTAGAGCCATTATTTAACAAATTAGAAGAGTGGTGTCTGACCCTTGGTGAAGTTTTTATGCCTATGTTTTTTATTTATGGGCCTAAATACAGCAAGAAAAAAAAGAAGTTCATGTTTTATTAAATTGCTTATTTGGGCAAGCCAAAATGGCAATCTGGTTGTCCCGAAAAAGAAAATTGAATGATGGTGGATCAATTGATGTGGTTTCAGTGTTACAGGGGTTAATAAAATCCCGTATAAATATAGAGTTTAGCTATTACAAGTTGGTTAATGATTTGGATGTTTTCAGAGGTAAATGGGGCATAAAAAAATGTATTTGTGATGTTGACATTGATGGATGTCTTCAAATTTATGTTTGAGTGAGTTTTGTAGTAGAGGAAATCTCTCTCTCTCTCTCTCTCTCTCTCTCTCTCTCTCTCTCTCTCTCTCTCTCTCTCTCTCTCTCTCTCTCTCTCTCTCTCTCTCTCTCTCTCATTGTACATAATTCAACCGAATTGTACATAATTCAACCGAACTACAGCCAAGGTGGAAATGACGCTGAATAAAAATACTCTGTATAAAAGCTTGAGCTTGATTATGTGCCTGAAGTTTCATCTAATACATCCTTTTCACTATTATTTCCATGGTTACCAAGTAAATAAAATATTTAAGGTGGATCTTTTGAGGTGGATTTTGTTGAGGGAGGTGGAAATGACGGAAAACCTGGGGACAGCCTTATATTATTCTAAAAATAGTTTAAAATTGTGATATACAAATGGAATTTCGATGGTATGATATTATTTTATTTGTCCTTAAGAAAAACATGTTAAAAAATATTTTTAAATCAATCCTTTAATATAATTTTTTAACATTCAAAGAGGGCCCGTCTGGGTTGGGGAGAAGCATAGAACTGCAAAATCTGCTAATAAACAGCCTTGCAAAAACATTTTAAAAAGAAAACAGGGGCAAGATTTGGTGGTTACTAGGATGTTGGAGCATGAACTTCATAATGACAATTTATTTGTGCATTTGTTTGTTTATTTGTTTTTTAAAAAAAGGCCAAGGACACAAAAGTGCCTGTAGTTGGAGAATCACCCATATATATATATATATATGTATATGTATGTCATTCATTGTGATATAAAGAAAAAGACAAGACTATATAAATCGTAGCCATATAGTTTAAATCTGAAAATACTGAACGAGTACACTTTTATATTGACAACATGACTAAGTATTTTGACTATCTTGTTTGTGAACAATGACACAAGGACTTTTCATTCTGATGGCACTAGTATGTTCATTGACATGAATACTGACTTTTGAGAGATGAATTAAGGATTTTGAGCAAGTTACAAGCATTTAAATCCACTGTGTGGTGCTGCAAGTATTAATTATTTTGAGAAATGCATTTACTGGTAGGCTATTGCAAATGTTAAGGATGATTCAAGAAATGTACCAAAGTGACTGAGAAAAACTGTAAAAGGACATTCAGGGCAAACAGTATGTGCAAAGGGATTTAGTAGGATATGGGTGAACATGATTTCATCAAGTACAACATCCCTGAATCAACGTCCTTTTTGATCATCATGGAGCAATATATACGTTTACAGTTGATATCAATTTCAGGCTATAACCAATGCAGTGCCTAAGCTCCAAGTAAATGAACAAACCACAGAATTGAAATGAAAGTATCAGAATTAAAGTAGCCTACATCAACCTCATTTATACAGGACACTCAGATCTGCAGTGACTGCTCAATCTTTTCATAATGTCTTTATGTTTTGGGCCAAATTATGCAGAGTATCATGGATTAAATCATTATTAAACTATACCAATGAATCATGATTATCCTCTTCATTCACTTATTATATTGTTTAATTTATGAATTGATGTGTTCAGTTTTCTCTACTAATGACTTTGAAATACTGTACATGGTTAAAGAATCTGTAGCCTAATGTTCAAAATGTATTGGCTGTGTAACACTGAATAAATGCTGATTAATAAACGAATGCAGTGTGGTTTTGGACATAAAAACAATACAATTCCCTATAACGCTAACATTAGAGGGTTTGTTTTTTACAGCAGAGAATAAAAGCCTAAATTAAATCTGTTCGTCATATAAAACGATCGAGTCTCTTCAGGAGATTTGGACTAAATGGTCGCTCGATTTAAATGGATTATAGTTTAACAATCTCTTTCACTCTGTTGCGTGGAAATCTGTCAGATTTAATTAAAAATATCTTAATTTGTGTTCCAAAGACGACCAAAAGTGTCACGCGTTTGGACCGACATGACATGAGTGTGATTAAATTATGACTTTTTTTGTTTTTGGGTGAATGTCCCTTTAAATGTGTTCGCGGCGATCGATCGGCCGCGCCCAGAGCAGCCGCTGTGACGTCACAGGCAGCGCGAGCTCCATATGACATCACAGGCAGTTGTTCAGGTCAGTGCAGCGATTACCAGACTCAGAGTTATTAGTCAAACATTGTAGAAACTCAGACTCAGAGTCAAACAGTGATAAAGTCCAGGATCTGCACCATCTCTGAACACTTCCCAATGGATGAGGATATCTGCAGATCTCCCCCTAGAGTCGCGTCGGAGGACAACACAGGTGCTTTCACACACACACACACACACACACACACACACACACACACACACACACACACACACACACACCAGGGCTGCCAAATGACACGCAATTGACACTTCACACGCTCTCACGCCACACATCCATTTTCACATCATCTCTTACTCTTACTACTACTAGTTAATAGTAAATAAACACGAACGAACGATAGGTGTGTTGAAAGATACAGTAGGCTAAGTTACAACTTACCGAAATGTTTCTGCCTCATACAGAATGTCGATCATTCAGTGTTTTTCACTCGTGGAAATGGTCAATAAAATAGCTGGAGAACATTTGCCACATTTACCCCAGGAAAGCCATTTAATGATCATAGCACGAGAGGAGTATTTTGCAAAATTTGGCACCAATGATATATTTTCTAAATGTCATAATCATTTGTTAACAAACAAGTATTCATTACTTCAATGAACTCATTGTTTCTGCATTAAATTGTTACATTGTTTAAATTGTTTGTTTTTTAGCTAACTGTGACTATATGTACATTTCTAAAATGCATAACTTGGACCATTTCCTCTGATAACAGACTCTAAATTGTAATATGGACTCATGCACTTTCTGTAAAGCTGCTTTGAAAAATGCATAAATATGCAAATTAGATAGTGTATTGATACATTGTACTGAATGGGAATGACATTTATGGCCATTTTACCCTCATATTGCATAAAGTAAAATGGCATATCAGTTCATGTATCAAAAAAATCCTGAAACCTAAAAATTGATTGGTGAATGAAAAATAAATTAATCCTAAAATAAATTCCTTTTATTTTTAAACAACTGAGTCCCGGTGTCCACTACAGAGGACATAGCATAACATATGAATAAAATACTGTTTTTCACAAATGTTTTCCCCCATTTGTTTTGATCTAGCAACATAAAGCAGCTGTACATGAGGACAATCACTCAGCTGTAATCTGTGCTAATAAAACACATGTTTCTAATCAATATTGTTGTTTGCAGGAAAGCAATCAAGATTGATGAGTTTCCGTGCTGGCGTCTCGAGAGTGTGGAATGCTGGGAAACGTCTCTTCCAAACCAACGAAACCCAAGTGTGTGCTTTTGTGCCGTCGCAGGAGCTTCCACACACACCCAGTGTCGAGCCGACAGACCCGCTCGAGTCCAGGCCTACAGACCCGCTCGAGACCAGGCCTACAGACCCGCTCGAGACCAAGCCGACAGACCCGCTCGAGACCAGGCCGACAGACCCGCTCGAGTCCAGGCCGACAGACCCGCCCCGCTCGAGTCCAGGCCGACACACCTGCCCCGCTCGAGTCCAGGCCGACAGACCCGCTCAAGTCCAGGCCGACAGACCCGCTCAAGTCCAGGCCGACAGACCCGCTCGAGTCCGGGCCGACAGACCCGCTCGAGTCCGGGCCGACAGACCCGCTCGAGTCCGGGCCGACAGACCCGCTCGAGTCCTGGCCGACAGACCCGCTCGAGTCCAGGCCGACAGACCCGCTCGAGTCCAGGCCGACAGACCCGCTCGAGACCAGGCCGACAGACCCGCTCGAGTCCAGGCCGACAGACCCGCTCGAGTCCAGGCCGACAGACCCGCTCGAGTCCAGGCCGACAGACCCGCTCGAGTCCAGGCCGACAGACCCGCTCGAGTCCAGGCCGACAGACCCGCTCGAGTCCAGGCCGACAGACCCGCTCGAGTCCAGGCCGACAGACCCGCTCGAGTCCAGGCCGACAGACCCGCTCGAGTCCAGGCCGACAGACCCGCTCGAGACCAGGCCGACAGACCCGCTCGAGTCCAGGCCGACAGACCCGCTCGAGTCCAGGCCGACAGACCCGCTCGAGTCCAGGCCGACAGACCCGCTCGAGTCCAGGCCGACAGACCCGCTCGAGTCCAGGCCGACAGACCCGCTCGAGTCCATGCCGACAGACCCGCCCCGCTCGAGTCCAGGCCAACAGACCCGCCGCGCTCGAATCCTAATCCAGGCCGACAGACCCGCTCGAGTCCCGCACAACTTCATACGGAGAGACAGTGAGTGTTTATTATTATCACTCTGATTCATCTCCATTTCTGCCTGATGCTTCTGGCTTTAGTTTAATCTCTACTCCTGTCGGTTCCTCACCTGATCTCAGGTGTGTTTGCTGCTGGAATCTCATGCTGTATATTAACATGCTAACGTGTGTTTTTCAGGATCATTTGAATCTCTTTATGAAGTGGGACGGAAACTGAAATCCAGAGGCGATCGCAGTGATTATAAGGGAGTTCGAATCTCGGATGAGAAACAAGTATGTTGCTCAAACTTTTCCCCTCTTGTTTCCTTCTATCTTTAGTCTTTCATTCCCGACATAAACATCAGTGTTTGCAGTTTTCATCAGAAATGTAAAGATTGTAGATTACCATGCACACAAACAAAAATGGATTCAGATTACTTACGTTTGCAACAATTTTCTTCATTTTTTAGGTGATCATCCGTTGTATTAAGAAGAGCCGGCCTGAGAAGCTGGTGAAATTGGTAAGTTGACAACTTTATTCTTCATGAAATTCTCCAAGAATCGTTTTATTAAATTGTAATTTGGTAATTGATACACCTGTACAGTATAAGATATAGTTGAAAGCCTAGAAACATCAGTTGTAAAGTAAATTGCTAAATTAACTCTTTAAGCCCAAAGTATGTGGTTTAGCCCCAAATATATTTAAGTAATTAAATTAATATAAACATGCGATTAATCAACTAATGGCTTCAATGAATGACTGTTCACTGTTGATGTGTTTGATGATGTTTTACTAAACACTGGAAATGTATTCTTACAGGTGCTGATGAACCCATATTAAAAACAGAGGTCAGAAAGTCCGCTGAGTGGGTCCCGACTGAGGAGGACATACACCTACTGCTGGATCAGCTGGTCAAAAGAATAGGCCGTTGGTTTTGGCAAAGGCCACATCTGTCCAAAGGTGAGACCAACAACAAGAACGAAATAGAAATAACTTTGCTTAAAAACATGAAGAGCTCAGTAAAATTATTAGTGTCCATGATGAGCAAAGTGTAAAACACAGCATATTGACAATGAATGTTTAGCAATAATAGAATAAACGTTCATGGGCATCCAGAGAATATCATAGTAACAGCAAGAAATGCTGTGAATTTCATGGTAACATGACCTTACATGAACTACATTTCTCAAAATCTGTTTGTGAGTGTCTATAAGGACAAACATGACTAATCAACTGTTTTTTGAAAACTTTGACAGAATGCCTGGATCTTCTTGAGAAACTTCTCGACAAAGGGTCAGGGATCACCTTAGATGCCATTTTACATCATGACTGGTTTTAAAACCCTTCAAAGAGATGAAGATGTTGTCCTTCCACGTTTTCCAGCGTCCCTGATGGATTGTTGCCGATGGATTGTCTTGTATGTCCGCCCAATGTTACTATTTCCGCATAAGTCGGTGCGCGTGTAACTTCTACCACCTGTGCTGTCGAAGTGTTCGGCATTTCCGCCGTGATTTCTGCCTGCTCGATTGCCTCCATACTAATTCGGCTATGAAAATTTCTACCCGCCCAACCAGCAGCCATCTCAAAGGCCTTGGGCCATTCTGTGTGATTGTGTTTGTGGATGTTCTGCAAAGCCTCTTCTATCAGGGTTTCATAGAAATCTATCAGGGGTTCGATTGCTCCTGTCTGATCGATTGCTCCTGTCTGCCTCGTTGCTGCTGCTGAGTTGGCTTGCGTCTGTAAGCTTCGTATATCTTTCTGTTTTGAATCATTATTTACTATCATTCCTTGTTGTTTATACTGCTAAATATAGCTTACTCAACATCACACATTAACCTGACATCGCTAGCTTCAATCTAAATCGTTATTGCTAGCACAACACGCTAGTAATTCGCTAGCCTGTTCGCAAACTCACTCGCGCCTTTTTACGAGTTCATCAAGCCTTAGGTGAGTAGGATCAGTCAACAAACACGGTGAGTCATGTCATCTTCTCCTCTTGTTGTCACTTGCACTTCATGTAACATGTATAGCATAGCCTTCTCTGCCAGCACAGGATTTACATGTGATAAATGCAGGGAGATAGTCAAGCTGACGGGGAAGATTTCAGAGCTAGAGACACGCATCCAAACTTTAATCGAGGTTAATTGTAAGAGTGCAAGGGCTTTAGATACTACTTTGGATGTGACTAGCTTAGTGAACTCTGTACATTGTTCGGCCCCGTGCAGCAGGGCAATTGGGTGACGGTGAGACGCTGTAGTCGCGGGACAAAACACCGCTCTTCCGTTCCGATTACAACATCAAATAGATTCTCCCCCCACAGTGAAACACCCACTGAGAATCCTGTTGAATGTGCCCTAGTTATTGGCGGTTCTATTACACGGAACGTGAAAATGGAGCCACCAGCCACCATAGACACATGTTTGCCGGGAGCCAGAGCGCCTGACATCAGAGCAAATTTAAAAGTGCTGGCTAATGCTAATCGTAAATTCTCTAAGATTATTATTCACGTCGGCACTAATGATGTTAGGCTCCGCCAGTCGGAGATCACTAAAATTAACATTAAAGAGGTGTGTGAACTTGCAAGTACGATGTCAGGCACTGTAATTTGCTCTGGCCCCCTTCCTGTTCGCAGGAGTGATGAGATAGTTAGTAGACTGTCCTCCCTCAATGGCTGGCTGTCTGATTGGTGTCCGCGTAATAATATAGAATTCATTGACAATTGGACAAGTTTTTGGGGCAGACCTGACCTGTTGAAAAGAGATGGTATTCATCCCTCCTGGGATGGTGCTGCTCTTCTCTCTAGTAATATGGCACATAGTCTTAGAGCTCAAACATGAATTGGGGCTCAGGTCAGGAAGCAGACAGACTGGCTAAACCGACCGTCTGCCAGCCGTCTCACGTCACCAAGGTCAAATAAATCCCATCACATAGAGCCTCTTTCACCTAGATATCATCATATAGAGACTTGTGAATTGATGTTCAACAAATAAAAAACAGATATAAAACAAATGAGCAAATGATAAAGCTTGGGTTGCTGAATATTAGATCCCTTACTTCAAAAGCACTTATTGTTAATGATATGATTACAGATTATAACCTAGGTGTGCTGTGTTTGACAGAAACCTGGCTAAAACCAAACGATTACATTACTTTAAATGAGTCCACCCCGCAAGATTACAGTTATAAACATGAACCTCGTCTGAAAGGCAAAGGGGGAGCTGTTGCTGTTATTTATAGTAATATTTTTGGAATTTCTAAGAAGTCTAGTTTCAAATATAATTCTTTTGAAGTGTTGGTGCTTAAAGGGATACTTCAGGATTTAGCATTAAGCTTTGTATTAGTAGAAAACCTGTAGTATTTTCGAATTACCGTGCTTTCCACCCTCATATCCCCCTGAGACGAGAGATTTATGTATTTTTTTGTCTGAAAAAAATCCTCAGATGACGCAAAAATCTTAATTTTGCGTCATCTGAGGATTTTTTGGGCCAGAGGCTAAAGACTACAGCCAGTAGGAGGAGCTTGTCCCGCATGTGTTCAACCCGCCCATAGAGGGTGGGATCTCACTCACAGAATGTACACATAGTGTCAGCCATCTTTTTTTGGAAGCTAAGCTAGCAGGCTCTTGTTCTGTGGAGAAAGCTGAGTAGTAGGAGAAAGCTGAGTAGTAGGGGTTACCATCCTCTTTTTCCCGGACATGTCCGGCCGTCGAGATCGTCCAAAATGTCCGGGATTCGGCTTTTGCTTTCTGCAGTCGCCATTCATTGTTTACATGCACACCTTTTGTTTCAATCTAACTGAATTAATTCCGATTGGTGAATCTGGATGTAGGGTTTACATGAACGCTAAACAAGTGATCGGTTGATGTGCGTTTTAACATTGCTAAGAAAATTCCCACTCCTCCGTGAGAGATACGAGACCAGTGCGTCTCAGTAATCACGCCACCGGCCTCGCACCGTTCTCCCGCGCCCCTCAGCCTCGTCCTGCTCGCCACAGTAAACATAATGAATGGCGACTATAGAACGCAAAAGCCAAATCCCGGACATTTTGGGCGATCTCGAAATCCCGGGCAGACTCGTCATCACGGCGACTCACTAGTAGCCTAGCCTTGTTGTTTTCAACTGCGCTCTCTTACCGGTAGGCGTGGCTTGGGAGTGGCCTCCTAGGGCAGCGAAGCAAGTGCATTCTGGGAGTTGTTGTCTTTCATCCACATAAGCCAAAAATCTATTTTCTGGCTTTTCTCAGTCTAGAAAGCTCCAAATTCAAAAATTATTTCACATTTCTTCTACATAAATGACCCATTTTAAATACAATTCATCTTTCCAGAGGTGAAGTATCCCTTTGATATAGCAATATATAGGCCTAGTGTAAATGATAAATCACGTTTGAGATTTGTGCTGGCTACTGTATACAGGCCACCAGGGCACCATACAGACTTTATCAAAGAATTTGCTGACTTTCTATCAGAGTTATGGTATATATTAGTACTGGCTGCTGATAAAGTCATAATTGTTGGTGATTTTAATATACATGTAGATAACGAAAAAGATGCATTGGGATTGGCATTTAAAGACATTCTTAACTCTATTGGATGGAGTTAGACAACACGTGTCAGGACCTACTCATTGTCGTAATCATACCCTAGATCTAATATTATCACACGGAATCAGTGTTGATGCCGTTAAAATTCTGCAGCAGAGCGATGACATCTCAGATCATTATCTAGTCTCGTGTAAACTTCATTTAGCCAAGGCTGCAAAGCCGACTCCGTGTTACAAATATGTTAGACCTATCACTTCTGCCACTAAAGATTGCTTTATAATAATCTTCCTGATCAGTTTCATCATCTCAGCATCCCAGATAGCTTAGGAGAACTCGATGTTGTGACAGAACTCTCTCTTTTCCAGCACTTTAGACACAGTTGCTCCGTTGCGCTTAAAGAAGATTAAAGAAAATAGTCCAACGCCGTGGTACAACGAGCACACTCGGGGCCTTAAGAGAGCAGCCAGAAAAATGGAGCGCAACTGTAAGAAAACAAAACTAGAGGTATTTCGCATTTCATTAAAAGAAGAGAGCTCGATTGCATACAGAGAGGCCTTAAAAGCTGCTAGATCTGCTTATTTTTCAACCCTATTAGAAGAAAATAAACAAAACCCTAGGTATTTATTTGAAACAGTGGCTAAACTAACGAAAAATAAAGCTTCAAGCCCAGAAGTTTCCAAGCAGCACAGCAGTAATGACTTATTAACTTACAAGATTGATAATATCAGGGAGAAAATTATAACTATGCAACCGTCTACTACAGTATCGCATCAGGCAGTGCATTGTAGTGTCCCTATGGAAAAATTGTATTCATTCATTGCTATAGAAGAAGAAGAATTCGTTAAACTCTTTAAATCATCTAAATCGACAACATGTATGTTAGACCCTATACCGACTAAGCTACTGAAAGAGATGCTCCCAGAGGTCATAGATCCTCTTCTTGATATCATTAATTCATCTTTGTCATTAGGATACGTACCAAAAACTTTTAAGCTGGCTATGATTAAACCGCTTGTTAAAAAAATGCAACTTGATCGTACAGAATTAGTCAATTACAGGCCGATCTCGAATCTACCTTTTCTGTCAAAGATACTAGAAAAGGCGGTATCCTTACAACCATGTTCCTTTTTAGAAAGAAATGATATCTGTGAGGATTTTCAGTCAGGATTTAGACCGTACCATAGTACTGAGACGGCTCTCATTAGAGTTACAAATGATTTGCTCTTATCATCCGATCGTGGTTCCGATCTGATCCAATTTGTAACTCTAATGAGAGCTGTCTCAGTACTATGGTACGGTCTAAATCCTGACTGAAAATCCTCACAGATATTTCTTTCTAAAAAGGAACATGGTTGTAAGGATACCGCCTTTTCTAGTATCTTTGACAGAAAAGGTAGATTCGAGATCGGCCTGTAATTGACTAATTCTGTACGATCAAGTTGCATTTTTTTAACAAGCGGTTTAATCATAGCCAGCTTAAAAGTTTTTGGTACGTATCCTAATGACAAAGATGAATTAATGATATTAAGAAGAGGATCTATGACCTCTGGAAGCATGTCTTTCAGTAGCTTAGTCGGTATAGGGTCTAACATACAGTACATGTTGTCGATTTAGATGATTTAACGAGTTTAACGAATTCTTCCTCTTCTATAGCAATGAATGAATCAAATTTTTCCTTAGGGACACTACAATGCACTGCCTGATGCGATACTGTAGTAGACGGTTGCATAGTTATAATTTTCTCCCTGATATTATCAATCTTGTAAGTGAAGAAGTCATTACTGCTGTGCTGCTTGGAAACTTCTGGGCTTGAGGCTTTATTTTTCGTTAGTTTAGCCACTGTTTCAAATAAATACCTAGGGTTTTGTTTATTTTCTTCTAATAGGGTTGAAAAATAAGCAGATCTAGCAGCTTTTAAGGCCTCTCTGTATGCAATCGAGCTCTCTTACATTTACATTTACATTTATTCATTTAGCTGACGCTTTTATACAAAGCGACTTACAATTGCTATATATGTCAGAGGTCGCACGCCTCTGGAGCAACTAGGGGTTAAGTGTCTTGCTCAGGGACACATTGGTGTCTCACAGTGGATTCGAACCCGGGTCTCTCACACCAAAGGCATGTGTCTTATCCATTGCGCCACCACCACCCCATTACGCGCCACCACCACCCCATTACTCTTCTTTTAATGAAATGCGAAATACCTCTAGTTTTGTTTTCTTACAGTTGCGCTCCATTTTTCTGGCTGCTCTCTTAAGGCCCCGAGTGTGCTCGTTGTACCACGGCGTTGGAATATTTTCTTTAATCTTCTTTAAGCGCAACGGAGCAACTGTGTCTAAAGTGCTGGAAAAGAGAGAGTTCTGTCACAATATCGAGTTCTTCTAAGCTGTCTGGGATGCTGAGATGATGAAACTGATCAGGAAGATTATTAATAAAGCAATCTTTAGTGGCAGAAGTGATAGGTCTAACATATTTGTAACACGGAGTCGGCTTTGCAGCCTTGGCTAAATGAAGTTTACACGAGACTAGATAATGATCTGAGATGTCATCGCTCTGCTGCAGAATTTCAACGGCATCAACACTGATTCCGTGTGATAATATTAGATCTAGGGTATGATTACAACAATGAGTAGGTCCTGACACGTGTTGTCTAACTCCATCCAATAGAGTTAAGAATGTCTTTAAATGCCAATCCCAATGCATCTTTTTCGTTATCTATATGTATATTAAAATCACCAACAATTATGACTTTATCAGCAGCCAGTACTAATATATACTATAACTCTGATAGAAAGTCAGCAAATTCTTTGATAAAGTCTGTATGGTGCCCTGGTGGCCTGTATACAGTAGCCAGCACAAATCTCAAACGTGATTTATCATTTACACTAGGCCTATATATTGCTATATTAAAGGGATACTTCACCTCTGGAAAGATGAATTGTATTTAAAATGGGTCATTTATGTAGAAGAAATGTGAAATTATTTTTTGAATTTGGAGCTTTCTAGACTGAGAAAAGCCAGAAAATAGATTTTTGGCTTATGTGGATGAAAGACAACAACTCCCAGAATGCACTTGCTTCGCTGCCCTAGGAGGCCACTCCCAAGCCACGCCTACCGGTAAGAGAGCGCAGTTGAAAACAACAAGGCTAGGCTACTAGTGAGTCTCCGTGATGACGAGTCTGCCCGGGATTTCGAGATCGCCCAAAATGTCCGGGATTTGGCTTATGCGTTCTACAGTCGCCATTCATTATGTTTACTGTGGCGAGCAGGACGAGGCTGAGGGGCGCGGGAGAACGATGAGAGGCCAGTGGCGTGATTACTGAGACGCACTGGTCTCGTATCTCTCACGGAGGAGCGGGAATTTTCTTAGCAATGTTAATTCGCACATCAACCGATCACTTGTTTAGCGTTCATGTAAACACTACATCCAGATTCACCAATCGGAATTAATTCAGTTAGATTGAAACAAAAGGTGTGCATGTAAACAATGAATGGCGACTGCAGAAAGCAAAAGCCGAATCCCGGACATTTTGGACGATCTCGACGGCCGGACATGTCCAGGAAAAAGAGGATGGTAACTACTCAGCTTTCTCCTACTACTCAGCTTTCTCCACAGAACAAGAGCCTGCTAGCTTAGCTTCCAAAAAAAGATGGCTGACACTATGTGTACATTCTGTGAGTGAGATCCCACCCTCTATGGGCGGGTTGAACACATGCGGGACAGCCCCTACTACTGGCTGTAGTCTTTAGCCTCTGGCCAAAAAAATCCTCAGATGACGCAAAATGACGATTTTTGCGTCATCGGAGGATTTTTTCCAGACAAAAAAATACATAAATCTCTCGTCTCAGGGGGATATGAGGGTGGAAAGCACGGTAATTCGAAAATACTACTGGTTTTCTACTAATACAAAGCTTAATGCTAAATCCTGAAGTATCCCTTTAAGCACCAACACTTCAAAAGAATTATATTTGAAACTAGACTTCTTAGTAATTCCAAAAATATTACTATAAATAACAGCAACAGCTCCCCCTTTGCCTTTCAGACGAGGTTCATGTTTATAACTGTAATCTTGCCGGGTGGACTCATTTAAAGTAATGTAATCGTTTGGTTTTAGCCAGGTTTCTGTCAAACACAGCACACCTAGGTTATAATCTGTAATCATATCATTAACAATAGCTTTTGAAGTAAGGGATCTAATATTCAGCTACCCAAGCTTTATCATTTGCTCATTTGTTTTATATCTGTTTTTTATTTGTTGAACATCAATTCACAAGTCTCTATATGATGATATCTAGGTGAAAGAGGCTCTATGTGATGGGATTTATTTGACCTTGGTGACGTGAGACGGCTGGCAGACGGTCGGTTTAGCCAGTCTGTCTGCTTCCTGACCTGAGCCCCAATTCATGTTTGAGCTCTAAGACTATGTGCCATATTACTAGAGAGAAGAGCAGCACCATCCCAGGAGGGATGAATACCATCTCTTTTCAACAGGTCAGGTCTGCCCCAAAAACTTGTCCAATTGTCAATGAATTCTATATTATTACGCGGACACCAATCAGACAGCCAGCCATTGAGGGAGGACAGTCTACTAACTATCTCATCACTCCTGCGAACAGGAAGGGGGCCAGAGCAAATTACAGTGCCTGACATCGTACTTGCAAGTTCACACACCTCTTTAATGTTAATTTTAGTGATCTCCGACTGGCGGAGCCTAACATCATTAGTGCCGACGTGAATAATAATTTTAGAGAATTTACGATTAGCATTAGCCAGCACTTTTAAATTTGCTCTGATGTCAGGCGCTCTGGCTCCCGGCAAACATGTGTCTATGGTGGCTGGTGTCTCTATTTTCACGTTCCGTGTAATAGAACCGCCAATAACTAGGGCACAATCAACAGGATTCTCAGTGGGTGTTTCACTTTGGGGGGAGAATCTGTTTGATGTTGTAATCGTAACGGAAGAGCGGTGTTTTGTCCCGCGACTACAGCGCCTCACCGTCACCCAATTGCCCTGCTGCACGGGGCCGAACAATGTACAGAGTTCACTAAGCTAGTCACATCCAAAGTAGTATCTAAAGCCCTTGCACTCTTACAATTAACCTCGATTCAAGTTTGGATGCGTGTCTCTAGCTCTGAAATCTTCCCCGTCAGCTTTACTATCTCCCTGCATTTATCACATGTAAATCCTGTGCTGGCAGAGAAGGCTATGCTATACATGTTACATGAGGTGCAGGTGACAATAAGAGGAGAAGATGACATGACTCACCGTGTTTGTTGACTGATACTCACCAAAGTTTTTTGATGAACTCGTAAAAGGTGCGAGATAAAAAAATAAAAAATAAAAAAAATAAAAATAAAGAGCGCACGGAAGGTGCGAGCGCGCTAGAGAATAAATAAATAAATAGAAAGCGAACAGAAGGCGCGGGCGTGCTAGAGAATAAATAAATAAATAAAAAGCGAACAGAAGGCGCGGGCATGCTAGAGAATAAATAATAAATAGAGCGCACGGATGGTAGCCTATTCTAACAGGCTAGTGAATTTCAAGCGTGTTGTGCTAGCAATAAAGATTTAGATTGAAGCTAGCGATGTCAGGTTAATGTGTGATGTTGATCAAGTTATATTTAGCAGTTGTCTTATCGATCACAAGTTCAGTATGGCGTACCACAAGGCTCAGTACTGGGACCACTGCTGTTCACTCTGTACATGCTACCATTAGGAGATATCATTAGGAAGCATGGAATTAGCTTTCATTGTTATGCTGATGATACTCAGCTCTATATTTCTTCACAACCTAACGAAAACTACCAATTCACTAAATTAACGGAATGCATAGCTGATATGAAAAATTGGATGACTAGTAATTTCCTACTACTAAATTCAGAAAAAACAGAGATTCTAATTATTGGACAAAAAACATCCTCACGTAATAACCTAGAATACTGTCTAACACTTGATGGCTGCTCTGTTAAGTCTTCGTCGTCGGTTAGGAACCTGGGTGTGCTCTTTGATACCAATCTTTCATTTGAAAGTCACGTGTCTAGTATCTGTAAAACCAAATTTTTCCATCTTAAAAATATATCTAAATTACGTCATATGCTCTCTTTGACAAATGCAGAACAATTAGTTCATGCGTTCATGACCTCAAGGCTAGATTATTGTAATGCTATTATGGGTGGTTGCCCTGCACGCTTAATAAACAAACTACAGCTGGTCCAAAACGCAGCAGCTCGAGTTCTTACCAGAACCAGGAAGTATGACCATATTAGCCCGGTTCTGTCAACACTGCATTGGCTCCCTATTAAACATCGAATACATTTTAAAATATTGCTGATTACTTACAAAGCACTAAATGGTTTAGCTCCGTAGTACTTGAGCGAGCTCTTAACGCATTATAGTCCTTCACGTCTACTGCGATCTCAACATTCCGGCCAGTTGATAATACCTAGAATATCAAAATCGACTGCTGGCGGTAGATCCTTTTGCTATTTAGCGGCAAAACTTTGGAACAGGCTTCCTAACATTGTCCGGGAAGCAGACACACTCTGTCAGTTCAAAGCTAGACTAAAAACACATCTCTTTGACCTAGCATACACATTACACATTATAGACTTCTATAATTCAATGTTAGGCTGCATAGATTAGATCAGCTGGAACCGGGAACACTTCCCATAAATCCTGATGTACTCGTTTCATCATAAGAAGAATGGCGTCTACGCTAATATTAGTCTCTCTGTTTATCCCGAGGTTTACCGCAGTCCGCCGGATCCAGGCCGTATCCAGATCTGATGAAGGACCTGCACCTGGACTATCTTGTGACGAGTCTCCGGTTGTTCCTGCTGTTGTCGACCGGTGGGTCTGGCTGGGAGACCCATCAGGAGAATGATGTACACCTGTGCAGGGTCATCGGGAGACTGATATATAAGCTTAGGCTTTGAGAATGATGAGTGTGCTTCGGAGAACTCCAGAGCTGAAAGACGTTGTGAGACTTGTTTGCTCCCGTTCGTTTTGTGTTTGGTTTCTGTTTTGTTTGTTTATGTTCTCCTTTGTATTAACTTTGAGTTTGGTTCTGTCTGACACTTTAACATTGTTTGTCAGACAGAAATTGTTAGTTATTTTGTAATTGATTCTCGTTTGACATATTTTTCTACTTATATTAATAAATATTTGTTGCAACTTTACCAACCTTTACTATGTCCTCCACTTATTTGTCACGGCTTTGAGCCGGTCATGACAAATATGGGGGCTCGTCCAGCCAATTGTTATTTGATAAAGATTTGTTTGTAGTTTGTTTGTGTCGTCCGGCCAATTGTTATTTCATAAAGATTTGTTCGTAGTTTGTTAGTGTGATAAATATGGACGCTTCATTTTTTAAGTGATAAATATACAGTATGTATATTTGTATGGTCAAGAAAATATGATCCTATAACACCAATTCTATCATCTCTACACTGGTTACCTATTAAGTTCCGTATCAATTACAAAGTATTACTACTACTGACCTATAAAGCCCTAAATGGTTTAGCTCCTGGGTATTTAACGGAACTTCTATCGCCCTACAATCCATCGCGCTCTTTAAGATCACTAAATTCGAGGCTTTTGAACTGGTTCCTATAGACAAAGATTTAGGTCCTGGAAGAAAAGTGAAAAGCAGACATATGTTGACTTTGTACACGATATTTCGGTCTATTTTAATCGTTGGTGTGTAGCTTCTGATGTAAAAACACTTGACGATTTAAAAGAATTAATGGTGCTTGAACAATTCAAGAGTTCCATTTCAGATCGTATTGCAACTTACATTAGTGAGCGTAAACCTGACACTGCGTATGAGGCGGCCGTCATGGCTGATGAATTCTCATTTTCTCATAAAACTGTTGTTGGTTACAGATCTGGTGAAGAACATTTTTAAAAAGAACCGTGGCAAAATTCAAACACATTTTTTTTCCAGGTTTATGCATGATTCATCCAACGTACAGTTGCATAGATCTATTGAAGAAAAAGACAGAGCAAATATGACACAATTGAGAATCTTTTGTCTGGGTATTACGCCGTTAATAACGCATTTAACTGACAGCACTACTAATAATCTAAGAGAAAACTATCTTTTGTTGTTTTGGACCTCGCTGATGTTCTTGCCTTCAATGCCAGGAAACCAGGTCTGGAGCTTTCTTCTGAACTCAGCCTTCTCTTCTTCAATGTGTTTAAAGTCAGTTACTAGTGAATTAAATGTGCTTCTTGGGGAGGCAGTGGACATGGGTGCTTCCTCTTGGGACGAGGCAGGTACAGGTGCTTCCTCAGAGGATGTGGTGGGCACTGGGGTTTCCTCTGGGGAGGCTGTGGGCACAGGTGCTTCCTCTTGGGATGAGTTGGGCACAGGTACTTCCTCTGGAGACGTGGTGGGCACGTTATATGGGATCCTCACTTTTCTCCTGAATGGGGACCTGGCAGGTACTGGTGCTTCCTCAGGGGATCCTGCATACATGGGTGCTTCCTCAGATGACAAGGCAGGCACAGGTGCTTCCTCAGAGGACACAGTGGTCACTAATGCTTTAGGTACAGGTATTCCCTGTGGGGAGCCGTCTGGCATGGGTGCTCCCGCAGGGGACTGGGCAGGCACAGGCTCTCCCTGCTGGTACCTAGCAGTGGCTGGGGCTCCTTGTGGGGCCTCCACTATTCCCCACTGGCCTGAAGTGAGCCCACACCCGTTCTTCTCAAATGATGAGCGTAAACGATCCTCTACCTCCATTATTGCCCACCACCTCCCTGTGCGGAGGGCTGTGATGAGCTCATTCTCATCTAAGGGGCTTAAGGGTTCTGTTTCTCTGAAACAGGAGGGCATGGTGGACATGCTCAGTTTGATGGATAAGCATCTTTGATGGCTGCAAGACATGTTGTTCAAAAAAAGTGTTTAACCGAATGGCTGTTCGTGTGCAACAGTGAACTATCTGTGAAAAACTGTGAGAGAAAGAGAGAGGGAAGAGAAGAGATGACTTAAAAATGATTCTTGCCACTAATTGACTTTAAGCAAACAATTTAACTAAAATATATTAAAAAATTTATAAAATTATCATTATTGTTGCGAATTACTCTTACACAACATGAATGTAATGGATCCAAGTCCAAACTGATCAAATTACATACACTATACTTGATTTGTTGCCATAAGGAGCAGATTCAGATGTGGCGCATGCGCACTAGAGTAAAAAAAAATAAAAAAAAATAAAAAAAAACATTGTGAAAGCGCAGGCGGCAACAGTCGTTGAGCTTGGAGGTGCGATACAAGATTCAGCGTCAGCGATTTGCTTTAACAGATGTCGAATATTCAACAAGGTAAGTTATTTTCTATATTTATAAATGATTTAGACTTCAACATCAACTATTATTTTATAAATGTGATGGATCTGATTTAATTAATATCTTAGTTTTTCCGTGACTGCACTTCAGACGAATGAACCTTTTCGGCCTTTCCAGTTATATAAAGAGTAACGTTAAAATATCTTTTGTAAGATTTTTTGTCGACTGACTAACTGTTACCTGTATGTTCATCATTTTTGCATTTAGGCAGATTACGCGTATGATATTTGCGTTGCACAAACAAAGTCAATCGAACGTAGGCCCAAATTAAGGTTTTCAGGTAAAATTGTATAGGATTTCTCGTTAAAACAAATATCTTAAAAAATATCTGTAACTTTGTTCATTTATAGGCCTACGGTCGAATGACAATATGTGCGTCATTTTTAATAACAACGTGTAACTTATTCATCTCGACGTAAGTTAGGCCTAAATTTTACTTTGCTTGAAAAATCCTTTGAACATGCCAAACCGTTGCACAAACTTAATCGACTGTATATGAAAGTTATCCACATGCAAAGGTTTATATTTATACGATTCAATTAAGTGGAAAATGCTTATTTTTTTCCATGCTGAGTTGTAGTTTCATTACAAAAAAATAAAACTGTATGTCTTTGCTATTTCAGAGTCCTCATCGATGTGACACTATTCCAACATTTCTGGCTCTGGTTTGGCACAATCACCCAATTACGGTATGTGTTTTTTTTGTAATAATTTATACTTGACGTTTAATTGCTTTGCAAAAGTGTGATGTCTGTTGTTTTTCCTCTCTTTTTGAATTTCAGATATGTGAGTTTTGGAAATGTGGCAATGTAAAGTGTGTGGCACAGAATGATCCTGTAGGTATGAGTTATTGAAACATTCTAAGCTTAAACATGGACATTTTGGGGTGAGGTTCAGGCATCCTTGTGTATAGTAATATATAGTAATTGACTTGTACTTGCACTTTTAGGACAATTGGTGTCTGATTTACAAACCAGGTGGCCTGCACTGTTCACAGTAAATGAAGTAAGTGTTATTGATATTTACACAAGAATAAATAGTAAATTACAATGAATTCCTCCACAGTAGGCATATTTCATGGCCATCTTTATTTCTCTCTTTTTTTTTTTATTATTATTATTTTTTTAGAATTCATAAATTGCCAATTCTGTCAAAGTTCTTGGCGCAGCTGGACAGATACACTGTTATCTACACTCAAAAAAATATTTAACCCCAAAAGTTAAAACTTATGTATTTCAATTACATGTCAATTTTCCATCCAATTTAATCACATAAATCCAACGTAAAAGTTAACATTTTATTTAAGCTTCACCATCATGTTCAGTTGATGTGAATGAATTAAATAATGGTTATGTGAACTAATGAACTGTGATTCAAGATTGTGTATTAATTAAACTTTACTCATTTCAAATAAATAGTTATTACTTGCTTTATATAACTATCTTACATTTCATTAATTCTATTGAATAAACTGTCAAACACGTTAAATTTTCAAACATTTATTGTGTGCAATTTGCTGCCCAAGTCAAAAGCATCATCCAGTCTGACAAAAGAAACAAATAATGACATATACAGCACTTTACAAATTAATGCAACAGTTTTATGCATCCTCCCAAACTGTACTTTCTGTGGTTATTACTCATGTTACACTTTTAGTTTAAAACCTGTGTGCCAAGTAACAGGGATCCAAATTTCAGGGATCAGACATTCTTTTCACATTTTTAAGGTTAACATTTTGACATCACTGCATAGTACAGTAATCAGTTTGTGCCTTCTTCTGATCTGAAATTTCAAACATGAATGTAATTGGTACCATGCATCTTCATAAATATTTGTAAAACAAATAAACAATCAGGACATTGGATAACAAATAATACAAAATGAACACATACCCATCTTCCTTAAATTTTTTTTTAACATATAACACGTTTTCACAATTCAACATTTAGGCAAGAACAAAGTGTCCTACTCACTGCCTCAGCTGCCTGATCAAGCTATCCATGGAGTATGCTGCATACCTAAAGAAGATCTCCACCAAGAATGTCCAATCTTAGTTTTGGTGGTGGATTATTGCTGAACTCTGTGTAAGCTCTCTGAAGCTGAATTTCAGCAGAACACAGGAACAAAAAAAAAATCTGAGGCAAAGAACTGTTCTTGACTATAACAGTCTCGGCTCTGCTGCAAAAGTCAACAGCACAAGGGCTAACATCTCTCGTGTCAAGAGTATCAGAGCTACAAAAGCATGAATGGTGCATTAGGTGCAGTCTCTTGCATGCTGGAGTTAGTGTCATCAGTCCGTCGAAAAATTCCTTTCAGGGCATCACTGTCTTAAAAGTTTTTAAAGTTCTTAATCTCCCTTCAGTTGTTGGAAACATCTAGGCAAGAAGTAAATGTCCTATTCACTTAAACATTGTGCCTGAACCTTTGGGGAAAGCTTGCTGCCATCCAAATTCATCATAACCTTTTGAAAGAATTCAAACATGAATTTGAGACTCTGAGGGTAGCTTAAGTTGAGAGCGTAGATCAGTCCGAACAGCATTAGCAATCCAAAGGAAACACTCTTTCAGGGCTGTAGCCGCTGCACACCCTATATCACTACTCCAACATCCTCTGGCTCGTCCTCAGCGCAGCACCTTCTTTACCAATCACAAAAAGCCCCAGATACCCCTTTTCCACCAAGGCAGAGCTGGTGCTGGTTCGGAGCCAGAGCCTAGTTTCAAATCGGTTCTTTGTTTTTCCACCGCCAAAGCACCAGCTCCGAACCAGTAAAACTGGTTCTTAAGTAGCACCAAATCATTGCAGGGTCTAGAACGGAGCCAAGAAAGAACCGCTTGCGTCAGAGGCTGGGGGCGGGGTTACCGTGGCCAACAAGACTGAAGAGAAACTTGTGACCGCCATTTTTAAATAGCAGCTAGTCGAGCTAATAGCAGCTCGATTATAATATCCGTCTATGTAAGTTACGGCGAGCTGCACGAACGCGTTGGATTCGCCGTGTTTGGATGTCGATTTATTTTCGCAAACCCATGAGCATCCATAGTAACGCAACGTCTATTATTGTTGATGCCTTGTTCGAGATGCATCGGAGCAGCGTGGACCGATCAGAGCTGCGGGAGTGTTTGGAGATCATACGACTCCTTGTGCTTTTTGATCGCTTTCGCAGTGCTTTGATTTCATGTGCTGATCGTTCTGCGAGAAGCCGATACATCTCGAACAAGTCTGGTGTGTTTGTGTTTGGCGCTGCCGCACTAGCGTTGCTGGGCAACATGATACGTATGCAGTGACGTAAGATATAGCTCTGTTGTGGCTCTCTGGCCGGTGGAAACGCAAACTGGTTCGTTAGTCGAACCAACTCTGAACTGGCAATAGCTCTAGCTCTGAACCAGCACCCGGTTCTTGTTGGTGGAAAAGGGGTAAGAGTGGTCTCAGAAATTCCTCTCTCAGCTTCTTCAGGATTGCAGTCCTAAGCCAAAACAAAAGACAAACAATCAAATAATAATTAACACCTTGTTTAGTTTCACTGAAATATTGGTAACATACAGGCTGGCAATAGGTTTAGGCAATTACAAAAAGTACATAATATACAAACCTCAATTTCTTATATATATTTATAATAATAATAAAATATAAAAAAAACACTGATTATAGTATATTTTAAATATATATGTATATATTTTATATGATTATATATTTTATATACAATATCTGTAATTAGTTATAAATAAATCAAATGCAGTTTACCACACCTTGTCTGTAATTGCCATAATGTTCTTCTGTCCAGAAGCACCACCTTTGCTGCTGCAAAGCTTTACACCCAGGAGCTCCGGAAGCTGATTGCCTTAGTTTTATAACATTCATTAAATGTATCAATCTATTTATTTATTATCATTCTTTACAATAAGCGATATGCCCAGTGGCAGTCCATCAGAGGAAGAAAAGGAGACAAAAATGATAAAATAAATTAATATAACAACAAAGTTGATGAAGTTAACTTGTGTTGTATTAAAAAATGTCTGTATTAAAAGTGTTGTTATTATATACTTTTATTTTTAAATATACTAAAGTAAGTAATTATACAGTGAAATATTTTTTTAAGAACTTCGGAAACTACCTTGACTATTGACAAGTTGTGTTGGTGATCGACGTGATTATAACGCGTATCAAGACTTTATCTGGACTTTAATTATAAATATTTGTAATATTTACAAATTATTTGTCTTAGTTTTTATTTGTCAATTTATTATTATATAATTGTATAATTAAGTAGGCTATAATTATCAACAAATATTTATATATATATATATATACAAATATTTAGACATTTTATGTAGATAATTATAGCCTACTTAACCCTAAAACCGGCAGCGTGACCTGGGAGTCACATCGTTTTTATTGTCTTTTTTGGGGCATAAGAACTTTTTTTTTTCATCAAATCCTTTTTATCATTTCTCACAGCCTGGTCTGTCTTGAGTATGCTGGTCACATGATTTACTTCAAGTTTTTTGTGATAAATTAGTCAGCCTGACCTAAATCCAACATGGCTACCGGTGGTGCAGGACATTCAGATTTTGAGGAAAGTAAATATATATTAAACTTACTTTTCTTCTGGAAAAAATTATAATAATACTGCTAACATTAATTTTGAACATTGTCTTAAAGCTGCCGTCGGCAACATTTTTTTTTATCATATTCAGTGTAATCGACACTATAATCCGACAGAACAACATAAATAAGGTGGTTTTAGAAAAAAACCCGAGCTTCTAACTCCACCTGGAGCGTGTTATTTGTTTTGCAAAAAACCAGCGCTCCCGCTTCATCAGGTCCAATCAGCGCAGGGGGGTGTGAGATCTGACTGTCAATCACAGGTCGTGCACACGCCACAGATCCCCCTCACTCGCGCACGTTAATATCACATGCACACGCCACGCCTGAAGTTCGCCTGGAGATTGCATGAAGCGTGATGGCAGAGAGAAAATCTACTAACAAGCTTCCAATTCCTCGGTTAATTGCTATCTATGGATAGATTAGCCAGGGCAGCCTACCTCCGAGTCCATGGTGTTGATAGATGCTGAAGAGACGGACGCGTTCACAGAAAATCAGGTACACATGCACAGTGACGTACTGACCAGCACGACCTCGATGGGAGGGTGCTCGCTGGTAGTGGGGAGGGGCATGAGAGTTGTAAACATTCAAAATTTTGGCTAATCGACCCAATCTGCCAGACTTGCCGACGGCAGCTTTAAGGTGCTGAAGAAGAAAATGTAATAATATTTTGTTCATGTTGTTATTTAGCACGTTTTGAAATATATGCGACTCCTGAGTCACGTTGCCTTTTTTGGGTATAAAAAAGGGATTAATTTTGACCATCTTTGTATTTTGAGTTTTTAATTCACTATATTACAATTAAATCCTAATCTAATCATGACAAACTATATATCGTTGGAAAGGTCTAAGACTCCTAAATAGATATTTTAGCACTGTTTTTTGTTACAAATTATGTAGGAACAGTAATAGATAAATTTATGACAAGAGTGCACCTCAAAAAATCTACATCATAACAGGAGTTCTGGACACTTTTGATAATTGAAGCTTTGGTTTTCATGCTAAAAGTTCATAATAAAACATATAATCTAGTATTTGTAGTATCTAGTATCTAGATAGGTCTGAGTCTCAAGGTTTGATATTTTGTGACAGAAATGTATTAATTTGTTACGGCAGAATGCATACAATTAAATTCAATGCAATGTTTGTCACCCGGTGGCTATTTTTGGTATTACGCCTAAACAAAATCTCATGGGAACTTCAAGTTTTGTGATATCAACTTCAAATTTGGAACACAACTTGGTTAGATATATGGCTTTGATTTTATATTAATTTTAGAGTAAAAAATATTTTGTAATATTTTATGTAAAAGAATATTAAGTAGGCCCTACAGTATATTTGATTTACTGTAAATTTAAACTTCCATAACTTTTTCATACTTTCATTCTTTTGAAATGCTTTCACTTCAGTGTTTTTATTTATTTATTTTTAAACAACACCAAACTTAGGTCTATAACCAAAAGCATTCTTGAATTACAACCATTTAAGTTTGAATAGTGCTTAATTATTAATGTCCATTCTCAAAAAGGGGGGTGAGAGTTAAGGGGTTAAAGTACCATTTTTATGGTCCGATTTCAAAACACCGTTTTCACAGGCTGAATCTTGAGTTCGTAAGCTTTTGAATGATATAATTTGTCAACATTAGATCAGATAGGCCAGTAACAGTTAACAGATTAATGACTTGGTCCTTACCCTAATCAGGCAACGTGAACTGGGAGTCACAACTCATAAAATCCAAAATATATCAAATATTTCCAAAATTATTTTGGATATCTTCTGGATAAGTCCAGATGATACAAAAAATTACATGAAATGATTTTTTGCTTATCATTTTCCACTCTTGCCTGTTTAAGGGATAATTATACAATTATATAATAATAATAATTACAACTGGCCCATAGGCTTAACCAAACATTGATATGTAATTACATACATTTCAGCATATACAAATTGATTAAAAGAATTATCTCGATCCCCTGGGCCCAGTTTTTCAAAAGTAATCCAGTGGGATTTCGGATCACGGATTGGATCAAATCTTGGAAATGGGTTTTTCAAAAGCAAAAGAGGGATTCTGAACTAAGATCAGATCATGTAATCCGATCTTAAATTTGATCTGGATCAAACCTGCCCTTTGGGTTTTTCAGAATTTTGAACTCGGATTAGGATCTATTTGATCCAAAAAAACAGGATTATCCTGATCCCATCAGAAGGGTGGATTCAGTTGTGATTTTTCGAACCAAATAAAACCAGAGAGGTTTTTTTTTTAAGTGAATGATCACAAAATCAATGTTTACTGATGATATATACATTTCTTCATATTTGAAGCATATATGAAGCATGTCACATCTAATGAGATATGGTAAAACAACAAAATCTACAATTTAACATTATAACAAAATAAGGAAAGTAAAATGTTTCTGTTTATTACAGTGTTTCTGTTTCTTAAAATTAAAATAAACAACGGTTATTTGTGGCCACCGGTATTTTGCCAACTGCTGTTCTTTGCTAAGCCAGTAGGCTACACTGTTGGTTCCATTTAAGGCTCTAGTAAACAGGATTTGGTGATCCTGAAAAGTTCCTATCCGGATCAGATTGATCCAATCCGATGTTGCTTTGAAAAACTGGCTCAAAAGTAAGGTGGATTACGTGATCACGGATCGCAAAAAAAAGGATTACTAAATCCGGATCAATTTTATCCGGATTAAACCTTTTGAAAAACCGGGCCCAGGTCAATAAAACAAAATGCATTTGATTATAATTAACATGACAATGTGTACAAAACTAAAGTAGCCTAAATTCACGTTTATTTTTACGTTTCTGTCAATCTGAGGTCGGTGTCGTTGCCACAACGCGTTGCTATTGGTTGCGTCAATTTGCGCGTGTCTTTCTTCGGATGAGGGTCTAAAACTCCAGAGTAGTGTGTGTGTGTGTGTGTGTGTGTGTGTGTGTGTGTGTGTGGACGGCAGGCGTAACCGAAGCAAAAGGTATGCATTTTAAAATGAAAAGCCAAATTCTCGAGCCAAATATAGTTATTTCAGTGGCCTATGTGGCTCGACGGCAGGAAGGAATAAACAAACCATTTTTAAAGTTTTTTTTCCCCCCAATAATAAAAGTGTCGATTCAATAAAAAATCCACATATCACATATTTTAAAATATTACATAATTCAATGAAGCCTGTTTGTGATGTATAATTCACCGACCAATCGTTATCTGGCACAACAAGTTCAAATTTCATTGGACAATGTGAAGTGGAGCGGTAATTTTCCAGTCATTCATAAATCTTTGAAAATTAGATGGACAGACGAATTTACATTTATGAAGCGATCTGAATCTGCGTCGTTTAAACAATGGATGCTAATTACAAAGCACTGCACAAAACCAGCACCAAAAGGCGCATTAATGGGTATATTATAGCTCATTTATAAAACAATAAGCCGGTCTGTCACAGGTTGAGGGACATTGCGATTTAAGAGACAGATTTTGAGATTGTCTGATTTGAATGTTTGTTTGTTTTTACCTCTAATTGATTTGTAAGAATGCCTCATGTGAGCAAGACTCTGAGATTGTAGCTGGTTTTCTACTCTCAGAATATGATGTTGATGATGATATTATAATAAAGCTAATAAAAGATTTTACAGGATCCACCTCTTAGTTTCTTCAGCTGTATTAATTCAGTGATGTATAGAAGCTTGTTTCCGCCACAGAATAAAAGGTAATTGCGCCTTTTTATCTCACAATTCACATTTCTAAACTCCTCATATCCTGCAATTCTGACTTTTTCCCTCATAATTTCTAGCCTTGATTAATTTGGACAAAAACCATCCCTGCACAATGTCCATTGCATTGTGATGGTGGGAGTGTTCCTATGTGTGTATAATGCAGTTTTCTCTAAGCGGTTCTCAGAATTGCGTCCTTGGGACGAGGGCACATTAATATATATATATATATATATATACACATATATGATGTGCATGGATAAATCATTTATAATAAATTATTATTTCTTTATTGCAATATTCAATAAAATCAAGAATTGTCCACTTGTCCATTTCATGGTGACTTTAATATGTTGTTCAGGCAACACATGCATACTATGATTATCTTCACTTTATGCATATTTATAATTAAACAAAATATGATATAAATCAAATAAAACCGAATCGGGAAATACATGCATACTCTGTTTATCTTCAATGTATATTTATAATACAGAGAATATAGTATATTTATATACTATTTATTTATTTACTATTTATTTATTTTCATGTGAAAATTAGCTATTTTGGCTTTAAATGTAAACACCATTGTTAATTCATGTGTATCGTCCCAATAAATAAATAGTTTCATTTTTTTATTCAGTTCATTTTACAAAGTACAAATGTTGGTGATGCTTCGTTCCCTTGTTGATTCGCTGGTATCCTTAGGCATGCTCCGCTTCTTCCATGGACTTCGCTGACTTGCACCTACATTTTCCTTTTGAGGAAATAGACATAATCAGGTTTAATAAGCTGGAAGGAGGTCAAAAAGACATATCACTTCACTTGTTTTACCATGAGGGGTCTATGAATTTTACTGAAATATACAAAGTAAATTGAGGATAACAAACAAAGTAGCTTAGTTGAAGACCGTGTTTGTTTGTTTTTAATAAATCTGAAAATAATTGATCATAATAAGAGATCATTTTCTACAATTACCCTGAATATCTGGGGGGAAATGTGGGTCCCTCTCAATGTCTATGGTGGTTTCAGCCTTAGCTGAAGTTTTTACCTCAGAGGTCAGGAAACCAAGGCTTGCGTTTTCTCTTAAAGTCAGCCTTCTCTTCTTCACTTGGTTTAGAGTCAGATGTCATGATCCTGGGTTTTTTCCTCTTTTTCTGTCTCCCTGTTGTGGTCACACACTCACTCACTCACACACTCGCACACTCACACACATCCTCTCCTCCACTCATTTTCTCTTACAGCTGTTTCCCCTTTCGTTCTCCTCACCTGTTCCCTTTTCCTCTTGATTGTCTCAGCTTCTTATTCCCTCTTCCTAGCCCTGTCTTGTTGTCGGATTATTCAATGACCTCACGTGAGAACCGTCTGTGCTCGTATCCCAGTCCTGTCTGTATCCGAGTGAAGAGTGATGTCATTTATTCTACTGTGAGTGATACTGCCATCAGACTGTATTATCCAGCTGTGTCTGTTTGCAGAGTACCTGTTCAGCTCCTGCTCACGGCTGTTCACCCTCTCTGTTGTCTTCACTATTCCTGACTGGCTGAAAGCATCTCGAGGTCCCAGGTCTCCGTCCTCGTGGAAGTTTATGTTGTTTTCCTAAGATCCAGTCTTCTGGCAGTTTCGGTTCTGGCTCTGATTAATGCCTGTGATTTGTGTTCTAATTATTCATTGAGGACTATTTCCTGTATTCATTAAAGACTGTAAACTGCATCCCGCCCTGGTCTTCCATCATTCTTACCATAACATCAGATACTGGAGGAATAAAAAAATCATTAAGACACAATTGATGGAAATAATCAATATTAAGAGAGAACACATTTTTACGTTCAAGAATTTATTTCAAAAAAAAAAAAAAAAAATTGAGTATCCTAAATGTTTAAGAGAAATCGTCTCGGTTATGTATGTTCCCTGAGTAGGGAACGGAGACGTTATGTTGTGACGACGAATGGGGTTTCGCTTAGAAAGCCTTCGAGTATTATAAAACGAGCCAATGGCAAGGAAATGCGTGCAAGCAAGCTGAGGATTCTGTGCCGACGGCTGGGTGGAGGCAGCGGCGGGCAAACATGGTGAAAACATATTTGCATGTTGCCAGCGTACTTCCTTATATAGACTGAGGTCTTGCTTATCGGCACCCCTCATCAGCTTCACGATCATTTTAAACATAAATGGCTCTGATTTGGAGGCACAGACTAAATTAAAAAACTTGGGAGTTATATTTGATTCCAGTCTGTCCTTTGACTCTCATGTGCGGTACATTGTTAAGAACTCCTTTTTTCATCTCAGAAATATTGCTAGACTCCGCTCTATGTTATCCCTCTCAGTGACTGAAAGGCTTATTAATACCTTTGTTTTTTCCTGCATTGACTATTGCAATGCACTTCTTGCTGGGGTTCCTAAAACCACACTTAAACTACAACGTGTACAAAATTCTGCTGCTAGGATCTGGAATCAGGAGAAATGAGCATATTACACCGGTTTTAAAGTCTTTGCACTGGCTCCCGGTCAGGTTCCGAGTTGATTTTAAAATCCTTATGCTCACATATAAGGCACTGCATGGTCTGGCACCTCAGTATGTGTCTGCGCTTTTAACTTTATACACACCCAAGCGTCATTTACGCTCCTCACAAGTTGGTCTATTGGCAGTCCCACAGACTCGGTTGCGGGACAGGGCTTTCTCATCCTACGCTCCTAGGCTTTGGAATGCACTCCCTCCAAATATCAGAGATGCACAGACTCTAAGTAATTTCAAATCTCATTTAAAAACAATTTTTTTTTAGGTTAGCTTTTACTTGACTTTTTTATTTATTTTATTTTATCTTTATTTCTTATTTTATTTTTCTCTCTTGTGTGTTGTATTTTAAATTTGTTTGTTCTATTATGTAAAGCGCCTTGAGAAGCTGCTTTAAAGGCGCTATATAAAAATAAAGTTAGTATTTTTCTATTATTATTATTATTATTATTATATACCCACGAGGTGGGGCGGAGTTCCTTGCCATTGGCTCGTTTTGTACTCCTCGAAGGTGAGAGGCTTTCTAAGCGAAACCCCATTGGTCGTCAGGACGTAACTCGGTGTGACCACGAAAGGAAACTTGGTGTCTATGGTAGTTGCGGCCCTGGCTGAAGTTTTTATCTCTGAGGTCAGGAAACCAAGTCTTGTGTTTTCTCTTAAAGTCAGCCTTCTCTTCTTCACTTGGTTTAGATTCAGATACTGATGAAATGAAAAATGATAATTAAGATACAATTGGTGGAAATAATATATTAATAATCTAAAAGAAAACAGTATCTTTTGTTGTTGTGGCGCTGGCTGATGTTCTTTCCTGTAGCTCAGTGGTAAGAGCATTGCGTTAACAACGCAAGGTTGTGGGTTCGATCCCAGGGGATTGCACATACCTATGTATAAATGTATAGGATAATGCAATGTAAGTCGCTTTGGATAAAAGCGTCTGCCAAATGCATAAATGTAATTCTTACCTTCAATGCCAGGAAACCAGGTCTGGAGCTTCCTTCTGAACTCAGCCTTCTCTTCTTCAGCGTGTTTAGAGTCAGAAACTACTGAAAAAAAATTAATTAACAAAATCATTAAGTGGCACAATTGGTGAAAATAATATACTAATATATATATATATATATAAATGAAGGTGACTTGACTATAAAAAGAACATTACAATGAACAAAAATGTGAAAACCTCACTACAAATAATCCAGAATTGAAGACAAATGCTAATAATCCTACTCTGTCTGTTACACTTCCTCACACCTGTAATCACTGATCGAGTGAATCTCCTGAAGTTCTCCATCCTACAGTAGATCATTTCTAATCCACTCATGTTGTAAGATCTGCTCTAACGTCGGGCGTTTAGTTGGATCCAGGGTTAGGCACTGGCTAATCAGATCACTGCATTCTGTACACATTTTATCAAGGAGAGAGAGAGCTGGTTAGTCATGACCATGTGACACTAATGTTGGCATCTATGAAAACAGCATCTGAAACATGATTAATATAAGGTGAAGTGTTCTTTATCTTTACTTTAAAGGGGACATATCATGCTTTTAAAATTGTTCCTTTTTACATATAAATCATACATTTGTGGTCTATATAAAGCGGAACTGCAATGCTTGGGTCTGAATTCCTCATTATTATAGCTCCACAGGCCCCTTTTCTACCCCTTTTCTGATGTGCGTCTGAGAGCAACTCGTTTTGGTGCGGTCTCTTTAAATGCAAATGAGACACTTCATACCCCGCCCCCTCTCCAGGTTGTAGCGGTGACACTCCACCCGTTCGGCCATTTTTGTAGTTTGATAGCAGAGATACGATTATCTAGCGGCACAGAAACTTTTTATTCACACGTTATTAACAAAATGTCAACAACGGAAGACTTGTCCATCCAGCCTTACATGTTCGAGCCAGAGTTGGACACGGAGCGAGATGAAAATGAAGACGACGAACCTGCAGAACAACGTCTTCATATGGATGTATCGCAATGGTGTGTTACTGTATTTACATTAACTTCTCTATCCATGCCCACTACTACAATACTGCCTGTTTTACACTTTCGCCTGAAAGAGAGAGAGTGTGTGCGCGACCGGGTCTCTCTCTCTCTGCTCGTTCTTTCAGTTAAACATGCGCCCTGTCACAAGCGCAGCAGTTCATCTACATTACTCACCCATCAAATAAGACTTTGGCGGGACAAAAAAAATTAAAATCGCTTAGGCGGGCGTTAACGTCGAGGGCATACAATATCGATTGTTCATAAAACTTAGAACCGGTTCTCAATTCCCATTCCTAGTCATGACACTCAACAACAGTAATTCTGCTATAGACATGTACTCAAAAAAAAAAGAAAAAAAAAAGACAAAGGTACTGCTAAACCATGACCACCGTGTGTTTTAAGAAGTACTTTACTTTTTTAACGTTATTTACAGCTTACCGAAGTGCTCTGTTCGTCGTCTCCAAAGATAGAAGGAATTGACCCCTCAATCAGACGAAGTCTATCGGCAAATCCTTCTTTATACTGGCGGAGGTTGCTGAAGTAGTTGTCCTCGAAGTGCTTCGCGCACACAAAAATGACTTTACCCACAGATGTGGGTACATTTCCGTGAAAAATAAAACTCAACCAGGCACTTCGAAGAGGTTCTGATGCTGGGAGACGGTGTAATGAAGCGGGTGTGGGTTACTACATCCAACAACCGAACATTTTGACTTATCCTCTCGTAACTTTTGCATCCTTGAGCTTGGACTACAAAATCGCAGCGAGAAATCAAAATGGCGGATTGCTGGAAGTGTTGGGCCGGGAGTCAATGTCCTTATGTGGCAGTTCCGCTGCAAATACTGTGACGTAATTGTTCAAAAAACGTAATAGAGAATAGAAAAATCCGAACAGGTTGCAAAATATGACCAAAACAGAATATAAAGATATCAACGAAGCACCTGAAGAGAATAATTTCAACTTCTCTGTACTTCTAAACACTCCAAATATACAACAAAATGCATTTAAGGGCTAAAAAAGTGGATTTAGCATGATATGTCCCCTTTAAAACATAACTGACAGTGTAAAAATAACTCAATTTAGTGCTGAGAGGCGGGTTTATGTGCGCGAACTTTGGTTGTGAACAAAAACTGCAGGAATGAGTAAAATTATGCACAATATATGCATTCCCATGGTGAAATTTAAGCCCTGTAACAGCAACAATATTCATCCGGAGCAAATGAAACGAGTGAGTGAATAGAGGCGGGTTTGTGTGTCACTTACTGTCGGAGAGATGAGAGAGAGAGAGAGAAAGAGAGAGAGAGAGAGAGAGAGAGAGAACAGCTGGTATCATGTATCTATTCTGTGGATAATGAGTATTGGAAGCGTTTCAGATATTTCAGCATCGATATGCATTAAAAAAAAAAATCTATATTTTTGACAACACTACATTGCACTTAGTTTATCATTTCAGATGCCTTTTTAAAAGACTACAATTGAAAAATGTATATATTATATACAAAGTGTCTAGGAGAGACTGCGTTACACTCCACTGCTGAAGTACACACACATTTGCCAGGTTGGCGGGTATTAATGTCAAGCCCTGGTGAAGAACCAAAAATATTTCTTAGTTACTTTACTCCATTTTTTCCCATTCTGCCAGTCTCCCATTGGTTTATGCTCTGAACTTTATTTTCAATATTTCACACAATGACTTTACCTTCACAGTATGTCTACATGCATTCAACGCCCAATACAGCGGCTCTTGTACATCCTCAATGCATGGCTCTGTCTCCAGCTCTGCTGTTATATCTGAAGGGATTCTGGGACTCATGGAAGGAGGAGTGATGATGTCCATCGGAGGAGGATTTATTCCCCGGGGAGGCGTAATCCCCGCTACTGGTGTCGATTGCATCTCTGATCCTGGACCTACAGGGGCATAAATAATCAATATTACGCTTTATTAGGTTAGACATTCTACTAGTTATAAGTAACTTGTCTAACTAAATGTCATTAGAGTATTAGTAGACCGGTAGGGTTCGGGTTTGCAGAATAAGGTTGACTTGTAGTTGTAAAGTTACTTAAAGCCAGTAGAATGTCTGTTGAGGAGCATCAAAATAAAGTGTTACTTAATTACTATTGGGGAGTAGACATGTGCCGGTATTCGGTAATGCGATAAATCGCGGTAATGAATATGCACGATATTGTTATCGCGGGCACTTCAAAATACCGTGAAAAATAATAGATCCGAATTTAGATTTTTAGAACGCGCATTAGCTTATTTTCCATCAACCGCTTAAACAAACTGCGCAAAACACGTGCGCATTCTGATGTAAACAATCGCCACGTGTATAAGCATGCGGCCGGTGCGCACTTCTAGTCTAATGTAAACAGTCCTCACATGGAGAAGCAGCATGGCGGAAGGAGGAACGCCGCCGCCGATCTATCCGGATCCATCCCGCTTCTAAAAGCAGAGCTGCCAACTCGACGCATTCAGCGCGAGACTCCTCATACGCTCACGCCACACATCCGTTTTCTCCTATGGTTTTCTCACGCAGAGAAAAATCGCGGAGCAAAGAGGACACGAATACTGTCAAACAAGACAGAGCAGGTTACTTTTGATATGAAACAGGAGAACAATTGTGTCACAGAACGTTACATTTAAACTATTTAATGACCAGCAGCATGTTAGATGACTAAAACATATAGATAAAGAGGAGTATTTTGCTGAATATGTGCACTGCACTTTACATATTATATTTTTACTTGTGTCATTACATAATTGTTATTATAATGAAAACCACATTATATTTGATTTAATTAGTTATTTGTAACCTTTAAAAATACCAGCTGATAGGGTTCTATATGGTTACATAGCATTATGTGAGATTTTTTTTTTCATGAGAAAAAAATAACGTGGGCTATCTACTGTAGCCTTCCTAATATTTATCCAAAATAAGTCAATATTGAATCAAGATTTAAATCAAATCCCAAGTATTGAATTGAAATTGTTAAATTTGTGTTAAGCAATACAAACAGTAGCCTACCAGTCATTGTACCATGTAATCATTGTAACATGTTGTCACTAAACTTAATAAAATTCAGTTTAGCTCCCAATTGTTTTGACAATCACAATTACACCTTGTGATGCAAGTTTTATTTTATTTTTTACATCCCCCCCAAATCCATCTGTTTCTCATGTGCAATTCAAATACCGTGATAATACCGTATACCGTGATAAAAGATCACTCAATTAATCGCAGCATGAAAATGTGATACCGGCACATGCCTATTGGGGAGCATCACGATAAAGAGTTATTAGATATTAAGCAGACAGTCTACTAATACTCTAATGACTGCTAGTTGATATGTAGTTGCAACGTTTCTTATAGTTAGTAGAATCTCTAAAGTAGACCATTGAGATAAAGTGGTACAAAAGATTATAATTAGTTTTGTGTTGTAGTGTTGTGAAGTTACAGTTGCAGTTGAATTACTCTTAAAGCTACACTGTGATTATTTCCCCCATCTAGCGGTGAAATTGTATATGACTACCCAGTGAATATTAGTTTCTGTTCCTTTCAATTTCGAGGGCGTTTTAACTCCTACGGTGGCCGTATTATTCCAAGATTAACATGGCTTCCAGTTCGACTTCGTCCAATTGCACCTTTAAAACTATCACCTGTGATCCGTCGCAGCACAGATTCATGTTACAAGGTAAACTATACTTTATCACCATTGACGTGAGGAAAAGTAACGCAAGTTATACTAGAGGTCGTTCTGGCGTTATGCACAACCATGCTTTGGTTAGACAAGCAACTATAAAACTTCGAATTTACACAAATAGGCTGAATTACCTGTCGAGAAGAAAGCAGGCAACTTCGGTGTCCGTTTTAAAATCTTTGCTCCTCATGAGCTCTTTCCATCTGGGAAAAGTTACTCCAGTATTGACTTTGGTCTTGCTGATTTGCCTGTCGCGTTGACGTTTTAATTCTCTCTTTCGCTTCCTTGGCGACTCAAGGCCCGGCGCCACAAGGGGGCAAAAGGGGGCATTGCCCCCTCAGATCTGATTTGTGCCCCCTCAGTTTCATTTTTGTATTCATGGTTACACTTACAAATGAAATATAAGAATCAAGAATCAACTAAAAACACTGTGTAGCTTTAAAAACTTTAATTACTTCATCTCATTTCTCATCCCTACACTTGTAAATTTGGTATTTACTATGTATTGTCTGTGGTAAAAGTGGTTACAGATGCAAATTGTTTTTTCAATTCATCCAGAATGTGGCCCTATAATAAACCACTTTACATTTATGCTAATTTGAGCTGTAATGGTATTAAAAAAATCCTTGAAAGGCCAAAGAGTCATACGTGTAATAAGTTCCACAAGAAAAAATGTATGTGCCTTTAATGTACATGTACCTTGTAACATGCTCTACAGAACAGTTTGTGTTTCAAGAGGTGTCCGTTAACACCTGTATAATCAAACTTTGTTGTGCGCCGTGACACAAAGATGGGCATTGTGGTTAAACAGAGTAAAATTAAAATAAGAACTGGGAAGAATTTGCTAATTAAATTTTTTTACAAAATATTATTTTAATGATTTATTATACAAACAATGAGATAATAATAATAATAATAATAACTTTGACTTTTATAGCGCCTTTCAAGAAACCCAAGGCCGCTTTACAAGGGGTGGGAACTGGGGGAAGTTAGAGACCAAAGGCCTCTGTGAACAAGTATGCCTTGAGGTGCTTTTTGAAGGACAACAGTGTGGGGGCATGACGTATGTGGAGAGGTAGTTTGTTCCAGAGGGTGGGGGCAGAAACACAGAATGCTCTATCACCAAAGGTCCGTAGCCTGGTGCGAGGAGTGGCAAGCTGGTCCTTGTCAGAGGATCGCAGGGACCTTGGCTGTGAGCAACGGTGGAGGAGATCTGCGAGGTACTGGGGTGCAAGTCCATGGAGTGATTTGTAGGTTAGGAGCAGAATTTTGTATGAAATGCGGGATTTGACAGGGAGCCAGTGAAGCTTCTTGAGTGTGGGGGTGATGTGCTGCCATGGCTTCGATCGTGTCAGGACCCTGGCAGCTGAGTTTTGGACATACTGCAGTCTATCCAGGGTCTTACTGGGCAGTCCATACAGTACACCATTGCAGTAGTCCAAGCGGGATGTGATGAAGGCATGGATGAGTGTTTCAGTCACAGAGTCAGAGAGTGATGGCCGGAGTCTGGAGATGTTTTTGAGGTGAAAGAACGCCGACTTGGTGGTGGTTTTGATATGGGCCTGGAGTGAGAGTATGGGGTCCAGGATGACACCAAGGTTGCGTACCTCTGGGGATGGCCTGATGGTATAGCCATCCACAACCAGGAAAAAATCACCAACCTTCTTAGCCAGTGATGGGGGGGCCACCACCAAGAGCTCCGTCTTCTTATTATTAAGTTTGAGTAGGTTGGCAGTCATCCAAGTTTTTATTTTATGCAGGCAGTCGACAAGGGATATGGGAGGAAGCTGAGCCGAGGGTTTGGTGCTTATGTAGAGCTGTGTATCGTCAGCATAGCAGTGGAAACTGAGTCCATGGTGACGAATGATTTGACCAAGGGGGAGCATGTAAATAGTGAACAGAAGGGGGCCAAGTACCGATCCCTGGGGCACACCATGATTGACTGGAGCAGGGGTTGAGTTTGAGTCTTTGATGGTGATGTATTGTTTCCTACCGGAGAGGTAAGACTGAAACCAGGAAAGAGCACAGTCAGTGAGTCCTAAGTATTCATGAAGG
Source organism: Leuciscus leuciscus (assembly GCF_965113295.1). Lineage (NCBI taxonomy): Eukaryota > Metazoa > Chordata > Actinopteri > Cypriniformes > Leuciscidae > Leuciscus > Leuciscus leuciscus. The sequence continues at coordinate 3,548,771 of NC_138740.1, forward strand.
CAGTTTGGACTGATGGACTGAACCACGGATTTTAATGTAAAGTGGGATTCATTGAGATTAATAGCACCTATAATATTATTAATCAAGAATAAACAGACAACTTTGTAATGAATTAGTTATAATATATTTTTTTTTTATCAAATCAAAGGCCAAGAAAAGATGACACAATCCATACAGTATAATAGTTTGGCAAAAAATACAATTAGTCATTTGTTGCAAACATGTGAAGAGGTGAATCAAGAGAAGGTTTCATCAGGGGGATAAGCTTGACCTGTAAGTTGGGGCGCATGTACCCTCTTGTTGAGAATATTTCGCTTCGGTCCTCCTGGATCCTTCTGCAGGCCGTAGGAAAACTGTGGTGGGTCGTTCCATCCATGCTCCTGATTGCCTGAGAAGAAAGCAACATTATTTGAGCAACATTACATGATTTTCCACAACAGAGAGTGAAAACAAGACTTAGTGTACACTGATCCTGGTGTCTCACAATCATGAACCCTAAGGTCATTTATTCTTCTTCTGCACTGAATAAGCAGGGATCCAGACTGCACATAAAACAGTCCAAAAATATTAATTTGCAAGTTATTAAATGTTTTGCCGAGATAGCCACTTGCGACGATATAAACGTACATTTTATGAATGATTAAAAAAAATGCATGCCTTTTTACATGTGTGTTCTGTGACGATTAGCCCATCACATCTTTTGTTGTGTTGACTTAATAATAAATTGAGATGATACACATCAAAGTTTAAGCAAAAAAAAAAATTGTGTCAATCACTGACTTATATACGCACATGGGAAAGCGAGGATCAGCTTTCCGTGTCAGAAAAACATGCCATGAACTGAGGGAAACTGAGGGCTTAAATACACAAGAGGAAGATCATTAAAGAAATAGGGAACAGGTGAGCACTAATCAGAAACCATGGCAACTAATAATTAACTAGAAAACAGTGGCAAAGAAAACCAAGACTAGGAAATAAGCAGAAAAGTTTTCTATTCTATTCTAAGAAAATGAAACTAAACATGAAATGATTGTGCCATTAAACTCAAAGGGAAAGAGCTGAGGGATCCACAGGCCAAGGCCTGTAAACACAGTCAGTTTTAAGTGAACATTAACAGTTGAGAAAGAAAACGCATGTGTAACAGTATAATGGATCCGTGCGTCAGCTCTTAAAGTGACAGAAGCCTAATAAACCTGCTACCAAATTATGAGATAATATTAAAAATATCTATATCGCAGTTTTCCCCCATGGTATTGATGTCACAATTGTGGCCAGTGAAAATGCTGAGTGGCTAGTTTCAAGATTATTTTTAGTGAGTTGTGCAGTTGTGTGTGGGTTTGTTTCTTCTTTAAACCACAATTTGGGTTTCCTCTGTCTGTTTGTTTTATTAGTCAGGAAAACCACTAGTAATTTGCTGGAAGAGATCATCTGTGACAAAGGTGCTGGACGATGAAGACTTGGTGCTGGGCTGAATCAGCAGAGACTGCTGACCAACAAATATTTCCTCATCCAATATTAACTGAGTGTGGGCGGTGCTCCAATCCATCCATAAAAATTATATGGTTATAAATACATGTCCTATTATTTCTATCTTACCTGGTTTAACAAACCGATCACTCATAGCAGCCTAGAGACTCCAGCACTGTGTGAAGATTCGTGTGAGCTCAGCAACAACTCAGCATTAACAAAGGCAAAATAAAAGTCACCAATTAATATATATATATATATATACCGTTCAAAGGTTTGGGGTCAGTAAGATTTTTTTTATGTTTTTAAAAGAAGTATCTTCTGCTCACCAAGGCTGCATTTATTTGATAAAAAACAATAAATAAATCAATAAAAACAGTAATATTGCGAAATATTATGACAATTTAAAATGACTGTTTTCTATTTTAATATATTTTAAAGTGTAATTTATTCCTGTGATCAAAGCTGAATTTTCAGCATCATTACTCCAGTCTTCAGTGTCACATGATCCTTCAGAAATCATTCTAATATGATGATTTGATGCTCAAGAAACATTTATGATTATCAATGTTGAAAACAGTTATTTACATTTTTATTTCATGATGCTATGATGAATAGAAAGTTCAAAAGAACAGCATTTATCTGAAATCTAAAGCTTTTGTAACATTAAACACTACCCTTCAAAAGTTTGGGATCAGTAAGAATTTTAATTTTATTTTGGGGGGAAATAAATAAAATAAATCAATACTTTTATTCATCAAGGATGAGTTAAACTGATCAAAAGTTACAGTAAAGACATTTATAATGTTAGAAAATATTCTATTTTAAATAAATGCTGTTCACAAAACAGTGATAAGTACAGGATCTGCAGAGGCACGATGTCTGTATGCTTCCAAATGGATGAGGAGATCTGCAGTTCAGTGTCGGAGGAGCCGCTGAGTGGCGCTGTTGAGGAGAGAAACACAGCAGAGGAGAGTGAAGCTCCTGCTCTCCCTAGAGTCGCGTGGGAGAACAACACCCCAAGTGCTTTCACACACACACACACACACACACACACACACACACACACACACACACTTTTGATATGAAACAAATTAATATGAACCTCTCAAATTCTGTCAATTTTATTGAGAAATTCAAACAATACAGTTTTGGCGCTTGTAAATATGAGGACGCACGTGAACCGATCATCTCTTACTCTTACTACTACTAGTTAATAGTAAATAAACACGAATGAACGATAGGTGTGTTGAAAGATACAGTAGGCTACAACTTACCGAAATGTTTCTGCCTCATACAGAATGTCGATCATTCAGTGTTTTTCACCCGTGGAAATGGTCAAATAAACAGCTGGAGAACATTTGACACATAGCGTTATGTTTACCTCAGGAAAGCCATTTAATGATCATAGCACGTTAACATTGCTATAGAGAATATTTTGCTAAATTTGGCACCAATGCTATATTTTCTAAATGTCACAATCATTTGTTAACTAACAAGTATTCATTACTTCAATGAGCTCATTGTTTCTGCATTAAATTATTACATTGTTTAAATTAAAACATTTGTAGCTAACTGTGACTATAGGCTATGTACATTTCTAAAATGCACAGTTTCCTCTGATAACAGATTACTCTAAATTGTAATATGGACTCATGCACTTAAGCACTTGAATTAAATATAAGTTGCACCTTATTAACATATAATATTTTTACTTAGGCCTATATCATTTAAATATTATTACGTTATTATTATAATAAAAAACGCATTATATTTATATTTGAGTTGTTATTTTTAACCTTTAGGCTATCTATTAACATGTATCTACTGTAACACTACCTAATATTTGTCTAAAAGAATCAATATCATTATTACACTTTTTTTTTCATTACATGTTGCCCTAATTTACCAAACCAGATTCCTCAGCAAAGCCATGAAGATCCTATCGGACCATAGGCGTACTCAGTTTAATGAGTTCGAGAGATTACCATCCGGTCTGAGATTTAGGATGACAAATTAGGGGGGAAATCTTTCCTGTCACAGGCAGTAAAATGTTTCAATGAAAGATAGTGGGTTTTTCTTTTTCTTTCTTTTTTGTAGAGTTTAATGGGCGGCTCTCAGTGACGAGTGGGGAATTGCTTCTGCTTTTGTCATTGAGTTTGTGATTTTTAACATGTGTTTTTGTGTTTTCATATTTATATACATTATTTGTTTTTTCTGTGTACGCATGTTGAAACTCATTACAACTAAATTTCCCCATGGGATAGTAAAAGTCAACAAGAACACATAAATATGCAAATTCGATACAGTGTATTGATACATTTTAATGAATGGTGTTGGAAACTTTTATTCCTTCATCGAAGCAGAAACCAGGAGACTTGAGATGGATTTTATAAGCAGAAGAGATTTATTCTTCCATGTCTGTAGTTCATCAAGTCTGTAGTTCATCATCATCAAGTCTAATCTAAAGAAAGTTGCCTTGCACTTTTATATACATTTAGGGGGAGGGATTTACATTGAGGTTGAACAAAGCATGTAAATTAAGTATACAGGTTAAGGAACCGCCCTAGACTCCAGCGTGTTACCAGTCTCAATCCAATCAGCATAACTATTCAAACGCATATGCTAATCCAATCAGCCTGACTAGATTGCCCATACATTAACATTATCATAGAGACAAAAGCACAGCTGTACATTGAGCTTAATGGTCAGGAAATGCATAAAGACAAAGGGTGAGGGTGAGAGTCGTCTCAGCAATTAGAGAACAGGACTGGCAGGGATCTCTTGATATAATCATCATAACTGAATCTTATGGCTATCTATGGCTATTCAATGTACTCAACTTTTACTGTTGCAACCTAAATTAAACATTTAATAAATTAGTAATACAACAATGGGAATGACATTTGTGGCCATTTTAGCCTCATATTGCATAAAGTAAAATGGCATATCAATTCATGTATGAATTATATAAAGTTTGGTAAAAAAATAAATAATCCTAAAACCTAAAAATTGATTGGTGAATGAAAAATAAATGAATCCTAAAAAAACAGACCCGCTCGAGACCAGGCCGACAGACCCGCTCGAGTCCAGGCCAACAGACCCGCTCGAGTCCAGGCCGACAGACCCGCTCGAGACCAGGCCGACAGACCCGCTCGAGTCCAGGCCGACAGACCCGCCGCGCTCGAATCCAGGCCGACAGACCCGCTCGAGTCCAGGCCGACAGACCCGCTCGAGACCAGGCCGACAGACCCACTCGAGTCCAGGCCGACAGACCCGCTCGAGTCCAGGCCGACAGACCCGCTCGAGTCCAGGCCGACAGACCCGCCGCGCTCGAATCCAGGCCGACAGACCCGCTCGAGTCCAGGCCGACAGACCCGCTCGAGACCAGGCCGACACGACAGACCCGCTCGAGTCCAGGCCGACAGACCCGCCCCGCTCGAGTCCAGGCCGACAGACCCGCTCGAGTCCAGGCCGACAGACCCGCTCGAGACCAGGCCGACAGACCCGCTCGAGTCCAGGCCGACAGACCCGCTCGAGTCCAGGCCGACAGACCCGCTCGAGTCCAGGCCGACAGACCCGCTCGAGACCAGGCCGACAGACCCGCTCGAGTCCAGGCCGACAGACCCGCCGCGCTCGAATCCAGGCCGACAGACCCGCTCGAGTCCAGGCCGACAGACCCGCTCGAGACCAGGCCGACACGACAGACCCGCTCGAGTCCAGGCCGACAGACCCGCCCCGCTCGAGTCCAGGCCGACAGACCCGCTTGAGTCCAGGCCGACAGACCCGCTCGAGTCCAGGCCGACAGACCCGCCCCGCTCGAGTCCAGGCCGACAGACCCGCCGCGCTCGAATCCTAATCCAGGCCGACACAACCGCTCGAGTCCCGCACAACTTCATACGGAGTGACAGTGAGTGTTTATTATTATCACTCTGATTCATCTCCATTTCTGCCTGATGCTTCTGGCTTTAGTTTAATCTCTACTCCTGTCGGTTCCTCACCTGATCTCAGGTGTGTTTGCTGCTGGAGATCAGTCTCATGCTGTATATTAACATGCTAACGTGTGTTTTTCAGGATCATTTGAATCTCTTTATGAAGTGGGACGGAAACTGAAATCCAGAGGCGATGAAGACTGCTGAAAAAAACAATAGAAACCATTACAGAATTGCTAATGGTTTTAATGGTTGTATTGGAAACTGTATTGGTTTTAATGGAAACCGTAATGGTTCTAGTGGGTCTCTATTGGTAATTTGTTTTCTTCTATTGGTGGCATGTTTTGTCTATTTGTCTGTATTGGTTTTAATGGAAACTGTAATGGTCCTAGTAGGTCTCTATTGGTAATTTGCTTTCTTCTATTGGTGGCATCTTTTTTCTATTGGATACCATTAAGGACCAATAAAACACCTTTGGCAAGGTTACATGTTCAACTGGACACCAGTATGAACCATTAAGACTCCAATAAATTTAGTGTTTTCTTTGGTTTGATGATAATGATTTAATATACATATACACATAGTTAATAGGCTAGATGCAGATTATTTTTTTTACAATTATTACAACAAAAATATATTTAAAAATGACTTTTGTATAATTATTTTTGTTTATGTTTTGGAGTAGGTAAAATCAAACGTTTCTCCAAATGAAAAAAAAATCAAATAGCCTAAAATACTTGGCTATTGCCCGCCACTATACGTAAAGGACAAGCGGGACAAGCAGTCAGTTGAATTTTATTTTATTTAGACACGTTTCGACTTTAACAACAGCGAGTGAAAATGATTGCAGTTTTATTGCACTTAAGTACTGCCTACCAGCCCATTCTCGAGTTATTTGCTTTAATTACTGGGCCGAGACAGCAACTGTTTGAAAGATATAAATAAAGGGATTCAGTTCATAACCAGCGGACAAGCGGTCAGTTGGTGGAGACGGCAAGAGCGCGCTAGTTGTTTCTTCTGAAATACCCCGTTCTCCCGTTGTTCAGTGTTCTACTTGACTCGAGGTAAACCTATCCTCGAATCTCTGCTTACTTTTCATTTTTAACTTTCTAATTTTATTTTATTTAGACACGTTTCGACTTTAACAACAGCGAGTGAAAATGATTGCAGTTTTATTGCACTTAAGTACTGCCTACCAGCAGCTACCATCGACTCTACCTGCGCGACTCCACCGAGCAAGGACACCAGAAAGGCACTTAAGTATCTCCTTCTCCCTTTCCTTTCCCACTTTTATCTTATTTTCACCTTACTCAACATGTGCTTTCAATACTCCTACCACTGCTATGCTGATGACACACAGCTCTTCTTCTCATTTCAACCAGATGATCCCACAGTAGCTGCACGGATCTCAAGCTGTCTGGCGGACATCTCGACATGGATGAAGGAACATCACCTGCAGCTCAACCTGGCAAAGACTGAGCTTCTCGTCCTCCCTGCCAATCCGTCTCTACAGCACGACTTCACTTTCCAGCTAGAATCATCATCAATCACTCCATCAAGGTCGGTCAGAAATCTTGGCGTGATATTGGATGACCAGCCGCAAGACTATGCCGAACTAGTTATTTAAAACGCTTACATCAGGTTGCTTTAAAGATAAAGATAAAAAGGAGTGAATCAAATATAATATTTTATGAAAGCCAAAATAGTACAGAAAAAGAATGGCTCAAGAATGGCTCAAGAACATTTACCTGCCATTTACGTTTGTTGCCATACATACTGCATTTTACTTACAAGCACTTGTACATACAAAACATCTTGAGATAACATAACTTGAATTAACATCAGCCAAACACACACACGCGTCTGGCAAGGGTTTGTCCTAGTCCCTCTCAAAAATGTTTGGAAAACTGCAAATGTATAGTTTGTCTTCCACTTTGATACACATGCATTTACCCTGAAGGCAACTAACAGGAACTAATTCTGTCTTGGATGATTCCCAGCATTGCACAATGGAAATGTGTGGAACAAAACCACAAGGTTGTGGTAGTGGAAATACTGGAGCTACCTTAAATGTTGTTAATAATAATGCTATGTGATCATCAGTGTCAGAGAAATAAATAATTTTATCGATTACCCCACATGTTCCATCTGTTAGTTTCACATAGCTTTCATCTCGTCTCTGAGATAGGGTGTAGTCTCTGCTAGTATACACCAGACCACCTTTGATCATGCGCTTGTGCACTACAACTTCATCAGGTATGCACACGCGAGAGGCACAGAAGGCAGCCCATTCTTCTTGTGTAACAACATGCACGCTCCCATTGTCAAGTAGCGTAGTATTGTCACATTTGACAGTATTTTGGACCCTTGGGTACTTGTTCAAATCAGAACAGAACCGTAACACCTCTTCTTTCACTGTGTACTTGGATGAGAAGTAAGGAATTGATCTAAACAGAAGAAACTTGGTAACTATCTGATTAGCCACTCCTTTTGTTCCTTTTACCAAAGTCAGGAGTTTGCCATTTGCATTCTCGAAAGGAAATGCAGAATGTGTCCACAATGGGCCCCACAACTTGACTGACTTGGCAAGATGACTGAGAAGGTGAATGTTAAATGTCATCTGTGACTCGCCATATAAAATCTGAAACCTGAACATGAAGTCAAGCAACAAGATCTCAGCTCTGTTGATTTCACAAGGTTTTAGTTCATCCTTCAGTAGCAGATAAATGGCTGATACAAGTAGGCCAAGATGTTGCAAGTACTTTTGGGGAAGAAGTCCTTCAAGACATGGTAGGCTGTAGAACAGGAGCCAGGATCGCCACTCAGAGGCTTTCCAGTGCACCCTATCTGACAACCCTCTAGGCAGTCGAGTAATCAGGTGTGGAGGTTGGATACCAACAATTCTAGCATCGATCTCTCTCAAAGTGGCAGGTCTGCCTACATAATATGGCTGTGTGGATGAAGAAGTTTCAACCAGGAGTCTAGTAATCTGTCTTGAAACCCCCAGTAAGACTGCATGCATGTAGTCTGGGACAAAACCCCAGACAACATCAAAGTATGGCAAGTTGATTAGTGGAGAAGGACCCTTTACGCCCCTAATATTTGTCCCACCTTCTAAAGCCAACTCCATATCCCTAACCATTTCCTCATTTGTTCTGTCACAATATTCTTCTTCTGAAACTGGATACTTTACTACCCTATCAACCAGCTTCCCAGGATGCAGACAGAATCCGCAGCCATGATATCCATTAAACTGGGTAGTGTTTTGCATCAGCGGTCTCGCTTTGGAATCAACACTACAACAGAGGCCAACTATTTTGCTGTTAATAATAACAGACCCTTCTTTATGCCATGTGACACCAGTGTCAGCTAGGGTCTTGGCCTGGTCCACAAATGACTTGAGAAAGATTTCCATCACAGGCTCTTTTGGCCCAAACCAAAGGCCAGCAAGCAATACATTCTTAAACCTAAGTTCAGGGGGAAGCTCATTGATCATTATGTGGATGGGCCATATAGAGAACTTTGAAGAATTAAACACAGGGCTTCCATCTGAGTTGAATATGTATGATAGGTTGTGAGAATCTGAGAGGATCTGATTTGGGCCAGACGAATGTCTGTACTTCTCCCCATCATAGATGTCTGACAACATCTCATTATGACTCTTTTGCCTATCAAACCTATAATTCAAATGGGCACTTGCTTCTGTGCTTTCAAGCAGAGTCTGAATTTGTGGGGCAAGAGGAACATTGATAAAGAAGTTACCTCCATTCATAGAACCAGAATCAAAAGTGCTGCCACATGATCCACATTCATCAATTTGTTTTTCACTGATTTCCTGGACTGTTCCTATGTTAAAGTAACATTTTTCACAGTAGAACTGAAATTCTACTCCCTCACAACTGTTTTTAAACACTCTGTAAAAAAGATACTTGGATCGAGGTACAACCTCTTGCCCAAACAATTATTGATCAACTGCAGTAAATCATGTAACTGGCAACCAGTTATTTTATGCTTTGCTGCATGGCTCATAATCATGAGCATGAGCATGGCCTCAGCTTTTGTGGTAGTTCCTATGGCAGTCAAAGCAGTGTCCATGTCAGGCTGTAGGTCAATCACTGACAGGGGATCAGTAGTGTTCTGCTTCGTGCTGCCTGTCCTATGGTCTATCTCAGACTCTGACTCTGTTCCACTGCATGCCTTTAAAAAAGCAACATCTCTGTTAAAGGTATTGTTGTGTGTAGGTCTGCTCATACACATATGCACGTAGGTTCATAGTTATATATTTTTTAAAGTACAGACTTGAGCCTGGTGCAATGTCTACCTCACTACTACTCATCTGTCATCAGTTCAGCTGTTTTCCATTGACCATTCTGACAATAATGTTATAGTTATGTTACAATCATGACATCCGTGTTACAGTCATGAAATCTATGTAACAATCATGACATCTATGTAACAATCATGAAACAGTTGTATTTTTATAAACTTTTGTTAACAAAGATTAATAAATACTGTAACAAATTAGATCAAAAGGTTTTTAATGTCAAGAGAAACATTTCAGTCAAACTTGTGACTATAGTGTACATTATAAATGTTTATTAGAACAAGCTAAACTAGTACTCACATGTGTTTCTGAAGGTCTGCTTGAGCCTGGTACAACGTCTACCTCACTACTGTACTCATCTGTCATCAGTTCAGATCATTTGCATATGGAGTTGAGTGTTATCGTGGCTGCTTCACTTTCTGGACCATTCTGACAATAATGTTACAGTTATGTTACAATCATGACATTGCACTGACAGCAAGAGGGACTGTGAATAATTGTACTTCATCTGACTCTGTAGCTGCCTGTTTCCATGCTTATTTTTTTTAATTCTTCTCCTTTTCTCTGTGTTTTTATTTATTTATTTGTCTATTAAAAATCAAAAGTTATTCTTCAGTAAGTATGTCAGACTTTGCTGGATCACCTCCGTCCTATGTACTAGCGTTTATTTACATTTTTAATAATCAAATGTATTCAAATAATCGGGACAATCCTACTGGATAATAAGCGTGACTACGGTACCTGTTTCATTGGCTGTTTGGCTCTCTTCCTCGTCAACATCAACACCTGGCCTGTCATATCGACATTCGACACAGTGTCTGGCGAGGTATCTTTGTCTTACTTTGAGGTTCCAGGTATAGCTTATATTTTTGCCTATTTCTACGCATATTTGTCCCAAAAAATAAATAATGATGAAAAAAGTGCTCGAGACGAGATGTTGATCACGTCAAAAGGGGGCGGAGCTTAGCTTGCGCGTGACAGAGTGCCAACTGAAATTACGGTATAATAATTTAAACTGATCTGCCCGTTCACTAACCACCCTTTTTACTTTTTCTGTCTGGTAAGTGTCATTAATACTTTTCATTCCTGTTATTTTCGATGCAATATTTACTTTTCTGTCCTGTCAGCTATTGAGGTAGACTAACGTTAAGCTAACATAGGTCCAGCGGGCCGATGGCGGCCCACCAGTGGCAAAGTTGTTGCAGCGGACCACCTTCCCGACAGTGGTCCGCTACCGAGCCGTTGGTTCATAATAAGTGTTTTCTGGCGGACCACGGTCGGTCCACGGTTTAGACTGTTGGTCCAGATTGGTCGGGTTGCCGATGGTGTTCGCCGGAGGTCCGACCGTGTCAAGCCGCTGACTTTTTGCCGCCCAAAAAATGCTGGTTGACCGCCAGCCATTGTTAGCTGATAACGTACGTAATGTTACCGGGCTGTGTATTTATTTATACATAAATGTAAAATGTATCAACATTGCTACAGTAAGACTGCTTATTAACAAACCATTTAACGTTAAGTCTTTGTTGATAGTAATAAAAAAAAAGTAATTAAAGGCTGACACAGACAGCATGCAAGTAGTCAAATAAGTTACCGAATTAATTTCACAGTCAATCAATGTTTTGCCCAGTATTTACGTATACAGTTGATTGAGAATAGCCTATGTCTTAAGTGAACGTAAACAGATAAACAATCCGATATGTTAATCCGTGCTTTAGGTCGACAGCAGCCTTATAAACATGCTATTTCATTTGTTTTATTTGACCTTTTTGTCATGTTTCTTGTAATTTGGTTATTTGCATTCTAGTGAAACAGAGAGCAAGGTAGTGGCTTGCAACAGAGAGTGGCTGCAAGGTAATAATTAGACATTTTGTATTGCTAATACAAATTAATTGAAATAAAATGTGTTTTTATTAATTGTCATTTGTCTTGTATGTTAGCATGTTTGCCTACGTCCGGTATATCGATGACAACATCCGACAGATAGTGCCCTTGGACAACATAAAAGGCTTCTGTCCAAAAGATGTGAAAGATTTTGAAACAAAGAAAAAATACAGTATTTTGTGGAAGAAATCGCCAGAGGACCAGGGGCAATACTACAAAGCACAGATATTAAAATTGGCTGGTAGGTATTTAAAGCTACACTACACCCCCTAATTGTATCTTTATTTCAAGTATATCAGTCAAAATATGTGTTGCACTGCTGGAAACATAGATGTGGGTATTACAGTTACTGTTACAAAAGATTCTTAAACAACCACTAACATCTTTAACATCTTTGGCGACAAACAACTGTAGTTAATTTTGTGTGAGTTTTTTTTGTTGGTTTGTTGTTACTTGTATTTAGTTTCTTTCTTCTATTCTTCAGAATCTGAAGAGGAATTAAAGCGTGAGCGAATCTCAATACCTCCACTCAACAGTGATGAGGAAGACTGGTCATCTACCAAAAGCTCCACGAATCCATCTGTAAGCTATGTAATGCAGGGTTCTCAAGTCTCACGCATTGGCCGTGAGACACACGCAATTCAACCAGTTCACACGCTCACACGCCACACCATGTATTTCTCACGCTGAAAAGGCAATGCCAACCAAGTTGTCCTGCAAGCTTTATAACGTTGTGTACGAGGCGCACGCACCGTACGTTCGTTACTAGGTAACCAACAACATCGCGCGAACGCGCTGGGTTTGTGCTGGTGTAATGCATTGGTCAAAAAAAGTAGGTTTTTTTTTTCTGACAGACCAGCCCATGAAACATGTAGATCAGCGGCCCATTGGTTCTTTTCTTGATTGACACTGGGCTGGCCCAATCACAACTTTAAACGAGTGAGCGAGCGTGCAGCAGTGTCAGTGTGTATCTGTCAAAATAGTCAGCGAGATGGAGAAGAAACGCAAGGAATGTGCAGAGAAATAGCGTGAAACAATAGAAACTGGCCCTTAAAGCAGACACTGTAAACTGTGTCAAAATATACAGTATGTTTTCTGCCCTTCATCAGCTCCTGTGATGATGATGATAGTGAGGAGGATCAGGAGAGAGATGAGTAATCCGCGGTAAGCATAACTACTTTCAAAACACTTAGGCCATGTCATGAGTGTAGGAACCCATAACCCAGTTACAGATTATTTCCATATCTGCATATTTGACGATTACCGCAATTCACTAGAAATGTAATGAGAGGCGTTTGTAAACCATGTTTTCCGCCAAAATAAAAGCTTGATGCAGTTTGCGTCAAAATAAAAGATCATGTGCTTATCTCTTTCAAGTATAGAAATAGGTACAAATCTAATTATGAAAGTTTCCTTTATTTTTTAGTGCATTTGTTTTGACAAAATATGGCTATTACGGTCATAGGATTAATATTATAACTATTATTATGTAGTAGGTGTAATGTAAATAGACACTGTAACTAAAAGAGGTTTACATTTTTCTTTTTTAATTTGCACACTGAATATAGTTTGGAGCTTTTAATTTTGAACTCTCAAAGTGCACCAGATTGATGGATTTAACATTAAAATGCAAAAAAAATTCTCACGAGGGGCAATTTGTTATATTTTTGTATATTTGTAATTTGAAATATAACATTAAATAGTATATTTGATGTGATGAATTGCTCTGTCATTTATCAGATTTACCAATTGTTATAATTTCAATTTGTGCTGGTTAATTATGAACAATGGGTAAAATTGGGGGGCGGGGACAGGTGGGGGCGGGCCTCCATTAAGGCTCCTCCCCTAACCGCATGTGATCTCACTCCAAGCTTTTGATAAAAGTTGAGAACCCTGGTAATGCATCTCTTAATTAATACAATTGAGTGCATTATTGCTGCACATTTTTCAGCAGCGTAGTTCCGGAGGTAGTTTTTTCATAAATTTATCCCATAGGGATTAGTGTTGTCACGATTAGTGTTGCACGGTGTACCGATACTTCAAAAGTATCGCGATACTCGGAAATTAAAAACGTCACGATACCTAAATTTATCAGTATCGATAAAAAATAAAATAAAAAAAAAACACGCCTCCCTATGGACGTCTGTGTTTTTTTCCTGACGCACGCAGCAAAGAACCTGCTGCTGTCAGTGTCATGTTACAAAACACTACAGCGAGATGGCTGCATGTGCGAGCACAAGTGGTCCACGACTCGTAGAAAGAGATGACGCGAGGAGTGACATATGGAAGTACGTTGCCTACCTTGCTCTGTTGCACGGTGCACCTTCAAAAGTAAATCGGAAATTAAAAACGTCACGATTCCTTAATGTATTGTATCGACACTTCTAAGAATGACCGCGTTCCAGATTTGTAAGGCCGGCGACACACTGGCTGCGTGTCGTGTCCGTTTTTATTTCGGCTCCCATGTTAACTGCCTGCGTGACACACGCGTCTGGGCGCAGCTCGACACGCGCAGAAAACGCGTGTATGCTAGAAATAGAACCGACGCCTATTTTTCACGCGACACGCAAGTGTGTTGGAAGCGTTTCCAGGCAAAATAGAATAGGAAAAGATGTTTCTATGTCATTTTGACACGAACACATATTAATAAATGACATTTTGATGTTTGAAAGTTTTGACATAAATACAATATATATGTAATTAAAAAAAAATATTATCGATTTTCAAATATTGCACCTCTCAATACAGAACGAATTATTCTGTAGCCTATTTTGCCGTCAACACTGCCGACGTTGTCTTTGCTGCTATATATTTATGTTTAACATGAAGTATAGGCCTTCCACAACTCTCTCCCCACATGTCAAATATATCACCAATGAGGCTTATCATATGTTACCAATATTAAACATTGTTTAATATAATCGCTGTTCATATTTTTATTCAAAGTTCAGAATCAAGATAAAGCTTGACTTGGTATCGGTATCGAAACAATAATTTTGGTATCGTGACAACACTAGTCACGATACCAAAATTATTGTTTCGATACCGATACCAAGTCAAGAATTGCGATTTCGATACTTTTTCGATACTTTTCCTGAAAAGGAAGAAACACTCTCAAATATCATTGTTGTGATTTATTTTAAAACTGGGACAACATTCTAATCATATAACACTCTAATAAATGAACATATGAACAGCAGATTAAACATTTGAACAAAATATGAAATATCAAAATATCAAAAATAAATTAGAGCAATGACATAGAAGGGAAAAAAAATTATAAATTTAGCAGCATTATCTCAGTTATCATAAGAAACGTAAGAGTTACCGGTTATAACTTTATCTTGATTCTGATTCTTTAAAGTAAAAAAGATGACAGAAAAAGTAGAATTAAATTAAATACATTTATGGTAAGATTACTACATTTTATTGAATTAAACGCATTTATGGTGAAATTACTACATTTTCAGGTCAATCTGTGTTAATTTTGACCACAAAACATGCGCTGTCACTTTAATTCAGCGCGTGCAGCACAGCAGAAATAGACTCTGTGCTGAAACGATCTCTGCACTGCTGTATACGCATCGCCGGACTGCAACCGCGTGCAGTGTGAAAGCTCTGACCTGTTAACATGGGTACGGATAAAAATACGCACCGCATACCCACTGCAAACGGAGTATGTGTGAAACGGGCGTCACTTGCGCTCGCACATGCAGCCATCTCGCTGTAGTGTTTGTCACATGACAGCTGCAGCTTCTTTGCTGCGTGCGTGAGGATAAAAAACACAGACGTCCATAGGGAGGCATGCGTTGCACACACAAACAAGAAATACGTCTCTTACAAGTCTGGAACGCTGTCATTCTTAGAAGTATCGCTACTAATAAATTTAGGAATCATGACGTTTTTTAATTTCCGAGAATCGCGATACTTTTGAAGTATCGGTGCACCGTGCAACACTAATAGGGATTTAAAAAATAGTCTCCATTAAAGTGTTGTAAGTCATGAACCAAACCAATCAAAGCTATGGGGTTAATCACAAATTCTGCTGTAAAAAAAATATTTTTTTGTTTATTTTATAGTGTGACAAGAGAAATGACCAGACAAAAAAAAAGCTAGCAGTCCAAAGCATACAAAAACGGAAAACTTTAATGGAAATCCTAAAAGAAAAGAAAAAAGTTGTCCAGAGCAGTTACGAAACACACAATGAGTATGTCCCCTTGGATGTGCACAAGGAACTGCAAGACAAGTACTACAACATCAAAAAAAGGATGCGAGAGGAGGAGATGAGTAATGAAGAAAAAGAGAAGAAAATTAAATGTTTAAAAGTAGAGAATAGGGACACGAAAGCTGAACTGCAGCAACTAAGGCGGTTAAACCTTCATCTCCAAGAGGAGCTCTTCCAAAACAAAAAAAGTGAGCATTTTCAAACTGGTTGGCTATTAATTTAACATAGATCTTAGATCATCATATGTCCTTAGAAAGAATTGGACACTTTTAAATGCAACTTATAGCCTGTGATTTTTACACTTTTATTGCAACAAAACTATTAAAAGTGTTGCTTAATCTGATATTACAGTAACACAAAAGGAGCCACAGTCCTCTTCTGCAGGCCACACTCCACTCCCACAGCAGCCAGTTCACGGTCCAGAAGAACCAGCAGAGGAGGAAACGGCTATAATACTCAAACGTGAGCATTTTAAAACTGTTTGACTATTAATTTTACATGCATGTTTTTAAAGTTCTTAGAAAGAATTGGACACCTTCAAATGTAAGTTATAGGCGGTGATTGATAAAAAAAAAAAAACTAATATAGTTATCATTCTTGGTGTGAATGGGCCTTTACTCTGATATTACAGTAACACAAAAGGAGCCACAGTCCTCTTCTGCAGGCCAGACTCCACTCCCACAGCAGCCAGTTCACGGTCCAGAAGAACCAGCAGAGGAGCAGAGCATAAGACACAGGGATGACAAGGTATTTCGTAGACTGTAAAACACAAACTCTAAATATTCCTATCATTTTAATTAGGGATGTCCCGATACCACTTTTTGCAGAACGAGTCCGATACCGATACTTTGATTTTTGGTACTTGCCGATACCGATACCGTAACCGATCCAGGGCCTGAATTTCGTTTTGGAAAATGGGGGGGAAATCCTCCCTTAGGTGATTCTTATGGGGGGGAATTTTTAATTTGAGGGGGGAGTTTAGACTTTTTTTTTTTTTTTATTACATGTATCTCGCCTAATGTATGCTCACTCATCGCATTTTTACAATGGGGTAATTTTGTTCTTAAGAATTTACACAACACAAGGAAGCTTGATTTCAGTCTTTGAATTAAATAGAAAAAAGTAGCACAAATATATACAACAGAATAAAGATACCAATAAAGAGAAATAAAGAGAAAAGTTTTTGCTTAGGTCTAACACTAGTATTCAGAAATACTACAGAGAGTGAATAAAGTAATCAAATGTAAAATAACACTGGGTAGTATTTTAGTCCTGACTAAATTAAATACATAGGCTATTAATCCTGATTCCTTCAAATAAAAGCTATGTTTTGTTTTTTTAACAACCAAATGAATGACAGACACATATGTCTGCTGTCACTGTAAGAGCTAGTGCACGGATCCTGTGTTCATTATACGGTCACGTGCGATTTATGCTTAAGACATAACCGACTGTGTTTAGAGGATACTCACCAAGACCGAAAATTGACATAATTTTTGCATGTTTTTGACTGTTAAAGCGATATAATCCACGAAAAATAACTTTTGTTACCCGCGAGCTGTTTGTGAGGCGGCTTTACTCTATGTATGTGTGCAGAGAAAAAAAACATCTCTCAGTTTTTACATAATTTTGTGTGAATTCGTCCGTACAAGCGAAAGACGTGAAAGACAATTTAAATCAGTATTCGTGCGCTGAGACGCTGGTTTGCGGGGCGCGCGCTTCGGATGTTTGCGTTCATGGAACCTCTTGACCTGCACACGTCCTGTAATAATGTAGGGAACCACGCGTTATACTTAAAATCAGGAATTTTTATGAGTACGAGTATATGAGGACAGTATCGTCCCGATCCCCGATGCTAGTATCGGTATCGGGACATCCCTAATTTTAATGCAAAGCAGGGGAGTCTCGAGAAGCCAGGTTATCTAGTTTATCCCTGTATACCCTTACAACATTTTTTATTCAGGTGTGGTATTAGTATTCTTATTTTAAACTAGGGCTGCACGATTAATCACAATGAAACAGCGCAGTAGTCATGCATTATAAATTCATAATACAATTTTTCTGGATCTCATGAAGTCATAATGTTCCTCATTTAAATAATACCCAACCACGAAATACGCAAAAAAGTACATACTTCTCCAGCCATCGTGGCCAAGAGTCAAGGCCACGGAGGCCAGTCCTACATGACTCCTCAAACTACCTGCATCGCCATGGCCCCCTGAGTTACCTGCTACCTATTGGTGCCAAGTAATCCGTAAAACAAATATAATGGTTGACCTCTACTTTTAAATGAGCTAAAATGGTCTTATGCATATTATTATTTTTTTTTCAGGATCTAGGACATGGAGTCCTGATACCCACAGGAAAGTGGGATGTCGTGAGGAGATTAGAGGGGGACTCAAAATTCTGCAAGAGCTTGGCTGTAGTCATATGGGGTACCACAGTCCTCAAACAGAGGAGCGTTACGGGGATGAAATGTAACGCAATAAAAACGGCTGAGGCAAAACCACCTCTGAGTCCAGAAAAAATCTCAGCTATCAAAGGTAAAACTGTCAAATTTAGCTATAATTAAATCTCAACACAAGACACTAGGGCTGTAATCTCCCAGTTGACTAGTCAATTAATTGGTACGTTCTTGATTTTTCTAACGTCATTTTTTGTCGATTTTTAGTAGAAATTTCTGGACTTCAGTCGACCAAGATTTTCTTTGGTTGATTACGGCCCTACAAGACACATAATAGACCTTATGTAGCCCTGCCCCTTTTCAGCACTGCACTCTTTGTCTTTTGTCTTCCAGTCTGTATTTTCACACCGATCTTGCGCATTTATTAATGATTTATTGTAATTCCATTATCACATTGTACACGTAACACTTTGTATTTACAAATTATTTGGTAAATCATTAGTCATGATCAGTACTTGAAGTAAAAAATTTATTTATTTATTTGTGTGTGTGTGTGTGTGTGTGTGTGTGTGTGTGTGTGTGTGTGTGTGTGTGTGTTCTAAACAGAGTGCCTGTCTCAGAGGCTGGAGGAAAGGGGTCACACCTCAGAGGAAATAAATAAGCGCCTCCTAAGTGTACGGAAATACCTGGCTGAGAAGATCAGTGATATAAACAGGACAAAAACCATCAGTGGTAAGTATCTAAAAATACCCATTTCTTAAGTAAGGGATAATGTATTGCGAGGCGGTTGTTATAGCGAATACAACCCCGTCTTGAATCAGCCTGAAGGGGTTGTATTGCAATGACCTATTATCCAACTGCGTGAGACTTTTGTGTGCATGTGCTTGTCAAATAATGTCAAACATTTTGTTAAAGCTTATAACATCTTTGACAAAATAAAAAAAAACAACAACACAAGTTTGTGAGTGTGTGCATCTGTGAGTGTAGTGTAGAGAACAAGTCCTGACGTTCGAACAAATCTTGTTAAGTTTTCTGATTTGTATTGTTCATTATTTTTTATAAATTATTTATTGTTCTGACAGCTCAGGTCCCTTTAAAAAAAAAATATATATATATATACATCTTTTTGTGCACTTTATTTTAAAAAAGCCTATATATTTGGCAGATGTAAAGCATATATATGTATGTTTTTTTGTGTTAGTCCACTTATTTTATTTTATTTTATTTTATTACTTTAACAGCTCAGGGATGTTCAAGGAGCAACCTGTTGTTTGTGCACTTTCGGGAAATTTTTTGCACTGTAAATTTGCACTGTCAGTTCTGTTTTTGAATAAAGGGTTAAAAATTAATACTTTTTTTTATCCGATTCATCGATTAATAATAAAAAAAAATCAACAGATTAATTACTTATTAAAAGACTCGTTAGTTGCAGCCCTAGAAATGTTTTCTAATAATATCTTTGTAGATTTCTATGTTCATCATTTCATTGGGTAACTGTTGAGCAGCTTTTTTTGTTGAAAGCTTGACCACTTTCTTTGACACATCAGTTCCTACACTTCTTGAGTGCTCGAGTAGTGTTGTAAAATGGATGGTTCGGGTCCTCATGATTGGCTGAATTGCTTTTCTAAGCCACTGTAAAACTCTTAAAACATAACAAACACCTGGGACCTCATTACATCATTAGCCCCTTTCACACATAGTCCTCACTGGTGAATTACTGTTAAGAGATCGTGTGTGAAGAGGACTTTTTTTTAAATACTGGTAAATCAGTTTAGCCAAATAGCCAATTTACCTATTTATTTATTTATCACATAATTGATTTCGGTGCATCCCTAGTTGAACTATCTGTTTTATAATTTAAAACCTACACCTGGAGAAGATTAAATAAAAGATGACTGTAATGCTGAACTTTACATGACTAGTGGACAAAGTTTACAAAGATCTTGAATCTGCTCAAAGTACGCCCAAAGATGTTGGATGAATATATATAAATATATAATGTATGAATAATCTTATATACTGGTAATGTGGTAATAAAAATGTATTCTTACAGGTGCTGATGAACCCATATTAAAAACAGAGGTCAGAAAGTCCGCTGAGTGGGTCCCGACTGAGGACATACACCTACTGCTGGATCAGCTGGTCAAAAGAATAGGCCGTTGGTTTTGGCAAAGGCCACGTCTGTCCAAAGGTGAGACCAACAACAAGAACGAAATGGAAATAACATTGCTTAAAAACATGAAGAGCTCAGTCAAATTATTAGTGTCAATGATGAGCAAAGTGTAAAACACAGCGGATTGACAATGAATGTTTATCAATGAATATGTTCATGGGCATCCAGATAATATCATAGTAACAGCAAGAAATGCTGTGTATTTAATGGTAACATGACCTTACATGAACTACCTTTCTCAAAATCTTTGAGAAAGATTCAAAAAGTTTGTGAATGTCTATAAGGACAAACGTGACTAATCAACTGTCTTCTGAAAACTTTGACAGAATGCCTGGATATTCTTGAGAAACTTAATGACAGAGGGTCAGGGATCACCTTAGATGCCATTTTACATCATGACTGGTTTAAACCCCTGGCCGCCTGAAGGGTCGTCTCCACCCTGGTCGCCTGCTCTGCCTGATCCGCCCTGGTCTCCTGAACTGTCTGGTCCGCCCTGTAGCCCTGAAACACCAGGTCCGCCTGGTCCCCCTGAACCGTCTGCTCCGCCCTGGCCGCCTGAAGGGTCGTCGCCTGCCACTGCCTGCTCCGCCCTGGCCGCCTGCACTGCCTGCTCCACCCTGGTCGCCTGCTCTGCCTGATCCGCCCTTGTCGCCTGCTCTGGCTGATCCGCTCTGGTCGCCTGCACAGCCTGCTCCGCCCTGGTCGCCTGCACAGCCTGCTCCGCCCTGGTCCCCTGCACTGCCTGATCCGCCCTTGTCGCCTGCTCAAGGGCGACAAGGGCGGATCAGGCAGAGCAGGCGACCAGGACGGATCAGGCAGTTCAGGCGACAAGGGCGGATCAGGCAGAACAGGCGACCAGGACGGATCAGGCAGTTCAGGCGACCAGGGCGGTTCAGGCTGTGCAGGCGACCAGGGCGGATCAGGCAGAGCAGGCGACCAGGGCGGATCAGGCTGTGCAGGCGACCAGGGCGGATCAGGCAGAGCAGGCGACAAGGGCGGATCAGGCAGAGCAGGACGGAGCAGCCAGAGCAGGCTGTGCAGGATACCAGGGCGGTTCAGGCGACCAGGACGGAGCAGCCAGAGCAGGCTGTGCAGGATACCAGGGCGGTTCAGGCGACCAGGGCGGATCAGGCAGTTCAGGCGACAGCACAGCCTGATCCGCCCTTGTCGCCTGCACTGCCTGATCCGCCCTTGTCGCCTGCACTGCCTGATCCGCCCTTGTCGCCTGCACTGCCTGATCCGCCCTTGTCGCCTGCACTGCCTGATCCGCCCTTGTCGCCTGCACTGCCTGATCCGCCCTTGTCGCCTGCACTGCCTGATCCGCCCTTGTCGCCTGCACTGCCTGATCCGCCCTTGTCGCCTGCACAGCCTGATCCGCCTTTGTCGCCTGCACTGCCTGATCCGCCCTTGTCGCCTGCACTGCCTGATCCGCCCTTGTCGCCTGCACTGCCTGATCCGCCCTTGTCGCCTGCACTGCCTGATCCGCCCTTGTCGCCTGCACAGCCTGAACCGCCCTGGCCTCCCGCCGCTCCACAGGCCTGGCCCTCCATCTCACCCCCGGGTCCGCCTCCGCTCCACCACCCTCCTGGACTGTTTTCATGAGGAGCTTCTGGAATCCGCTCCTTAAGTGGGGGGCTATGTCATGATTCCTGTCTTGTGTTCTCCTTGTCTTGTGTGGACTTTTATTTCCTGTTCTGTGCCAGGTTTTGTAGTCCTTTGTAGTTTTTCTTGTTTATTAGGCTCTCCAGGTGTTTCTAATTAGCCCCGCCCCCTTGTTATCTTGTTTAGCTTGTTTGCCTGTGTATTTAAACCTCTGTGCTTCAGTTGTTGGTTGTCGGTCGTTGTAGCTTGTAGCTGTTTCCATGTTCCTGTCCTGAGTTCCGTGTTCCATTGTTTGCCCTGGATTTCCTGTTTGTTTCATTAAATTAGTGTTTGCATATGGATTCTCTCTCTGCTTCGTCCTTGCCTCATTGTAACAACAGGCCACCAGTGCATCATACAGACTTTATCAAAGAATTTGCTGACTTTCAGAGTTAGTACTGGCTGCAGATAAAGTCCTAATTGTTGGAAAAAAAGATGCATTGGGATTGGCATTTAAAGACATTCTTAACTCTATTGGAGTTAGACAACACGTGTCAGGACCTACTCATTGTTGTAATCATACACTAGGGATGGGTATTCGGTTAAATTTTCTTAGTCGATCGTCGGGAGAATTAACGATCGACTATCGATTAATCATTAATATTTTTATATTGAAATTCGTTATTTCTTTAACTTTTTATAAATTAAAAATGCAATGAAAATACAAAAATACAGTTTGTTTGTCCTCGATGAGATCTTTATTACAAGAAGATCAACTTGTGGCAGTGAAACTGGACGTTCGGTAGACTTGAAGATTCCTGCGGTGCTCTAAACCAGCGGAACCTGCAGCTGCGAGCACCCATGGCCACTTCATCCGTTTTCTGTGATCGGATAGCTATCCGGTCGTGAAAAGACCAAATCTAAATGCCCTCCGAAACGCATTCGAGACGGATTTAAATCCGATCGCTCAAACCACTTTATACTTTATATCTGAGACGCATTCCAGACGAAACTGGACAAGAGTAAATGCATCTGGTTGTTGAAACCACATATGTAAATTTGACTTATCCCAAAAATGATAAGAAATAAACGTGTGAGAGCGTGTTATAGGCTATATGTCATGTTATATCCAGATATGACGACGCTACTTCAACACGCATCACCACAGATGAGCATCTAACTGTTATTCATCAAGCCAACGTGCAAACTATCGCAAATCAAAGTGAAAGTCATTCATCAACACACAATCATCTTCATTAAAAGTAAAGAACCGAAATGATCTTACCAGGGCTGTTGCCGCAATATCTTGTTGCGGTCTTTGATTTAGAAATTTTCGCTGATGATCAATAAAATGCAGCTCAAATCAGTTGCTTTCGATGACGTGCAACAATTTAAACGGATTTATATCCGTTTTGCAAAAACACATTTATGTGACCAGGTGTAAATGAAATTGTTTTGATAAATCAGATAGCTATCCGATCTGAGAAAACGCATGAAGTTCCCATAGAACTTCTGCACCAGTCTACTGATTTCTGTTGAGAAAGATAAGCATGTTGACATGATCTGGGATCAGACGCGACCGCAACCTGATGACAGCCAGTCCAGCCGCCGAAAACACCCGCTCTGAGGGGACTGACGTTGCCGGGATGCGCAGGTACCTCCGCGCTAAAATTAATTCCATTGCTTCAAGACTCACACTACGCAACGCAACCTGCATTAGTTTAATCGATAACAAATAAACGTGATCGACGAAATTCTTAACGATCAATTATCGATCGTCGAATAATCATGCCCATCCCTATCATACACTAGATCTAATATTATTTTTCATTTCATTTCATTTATTTTTATTGCTCCATGGTACAAACACAAAACATTTCATTTTCTTCTTTCGATAATTTAAATTCCCATGTGCAAAAGGGAGCAGAAAGAAGATAAAATCTTATGATATCTGTCCCCTATTCCAAAAAGAAAATAACCTTGCTTAAGCAGCTTACAGCCAAAATTACACTTACAAAAAACAATGTTGGTTTAAATATCAGCATTCATGCAGTATAATAAATCAGGCAATGCCCAGACAACAAAACAACAAGTAATCCAATACATATAGAGAAAAAAAAACAAAAAAAACAACAACAACATGGACCTCACCATATTAATACTGACCGAATTTACTCTGTTTATATCTATACTTATACTGACCAATATTACTAGACCCAATATATATAGAGAACAACAAAACAGAACAACACAAAAAACAAACAAAACAAAAACCAAAACAACATAAACCTCACCATATTAAAGGTACAATATGTAAGAATTTTGCATTAAAATATCCAAAAATCTCAAGGGCAGTGTTATATATTTTGTTAAGTTGATTACTTACAATATCCCAAATGTTTCTAACTATTTTTAAATCGTGAGAAAATTGCGATTTTATCCAAGGAAACGGGGCGTTAGAACAGGGGGGAGCTGGGAGTCGCCAGTCAATTGCGTCATATCCGCGTTACCCTCGGTTTCCGCTCGTACTGCGTGGAGTCCTGGACAAATGCGGAAGTTGTAGTTGTAGCGTCTATCAAGCTACAAACTTTAGCTTGTTTCTTGCAGTCGTTATGGAACACAATTATTCTTTACCGATTGCTGCTGGTTCTGTCGACAAAGCATGCTTAATTTTATATTTTCCAAATGTAGCATTCGGTAATAGTTATGTTTATGTAAGGAAAGTATTATTGCTTTAGATTTGTGTTTAGTTTATTGACATTGTTTATCACGTCTGGTGTTTATGGCCATGTAAATAAACATAGCATGTGTTATACATAAAGATGAATCAGTATTTTGGCAAATGATGTGGGCATGTTCGAATGTACTTTTACAACAATTGTTTAGAACACGTAAAACTGCGCAGCGTTATCACAACAATGAATTCAACAAATACAGTAACATCTATGATAACCAATTTAGTATTAAACCTTACTTTTCTTGCGGTTAATTCATTTTAATGAAATAAAAGTGTGATGAGGTTTAAGAGTCAGGAAGGAAGAAGACAGGGGTCGGCGTGACTGGGACTCGTACTTTATTAAAATAAAGCAAAACAAACAAAAGCCGCGCACAACGCTCATTCACCGTGGCAACCGCGACGGCACAAAACAGTTCAAAAATGAGAGCTCGGATCCACCGGTTCTCTTTCTCTGCGTCCAATTTTCTCTCCAGTCTCTCTCTCGTTCCAGCGCGGCTTATAAGCTCTCCACGCCAATAATACTTTGCACTTGACCTACTTGCTCGTCTCTTCTCTCTCCCGTTACAGACCGCGCTGAGCCACGCCCCCCTCGCCACAAAAAGCATGTCATTAAACGCAACATTTATAAAAATAGAACTTAGCCTCATCCATGAACATGATTTTTCGATTCCCGTCTGACTGATTTACATCCACGGTGGAGTTTAAAACGACAGTTCCCATCATTCCACGCTCCTTCACATCGTCATCAAGCTACGCCGTTGTTGTTGTTTGGAATGTAGCGCCCTCTAGCGGCAAAAAAATTCTTGCATATTGTACCTTTAATACTGACTGAATATACTCTGTTTATACTTATACTTAAACTGACCAATATTACTACAACTTTTAAGATTATCATGCAATGAGTTCCACAATTTTACTCCAATAACTGAGGGGCACATTTGTTTTATTGTTGTACGTGCAAATTGATGTTTAAAATTATACCTTCTCCTACTGAACTCTTTTTCTAACTGATAAAGGTGTTGTATTTTCTCTGGTAAGATTTAATATCTTGCTTTAAACAAAATTATTAGTGTTTGAAACTTAACCAAATCTTCTAACTTTAATATTTTGGATTTAGCAAATAATTTGCTTGTATGTTCTCGGTAATTAACTTTATGAATAATTCTTATAGCTCTCTTCTGTAGAATAAATAAAGGTTTTATATTTGTCTGATATGTGTTCCCCCAGACTTCTATGCAATAAATAAAGTATGGTACGATGAGTGAACTATAAAGTATTTTCATTGTTTTATTATTTAATACCTCCTTCACTTTGTTTAAAACAAAAATGTTTTGGGAGATTTTTCTTTTAATATGTGCTATGTGAGGTTTCCATGATAACTTATCATCCATAATTACACCAAGAAAACGAAACTCAAACACTCTCTCAATATCAACTCCATCTATGGATAAAGCAACAGGTTCATTTATTTTCCTATTTCCAAAGACCATAAATTTTGTCTTTTCTAAATTCAATGACAACTTATTTACATCAAACCATTTCTTCAGTTTTGTCATTTCATATTCAATAGATTCTGCTAGTTTCTGTATATTATTTCCAGAGCTGAAGAAATTAGTATCATCTGCAAATAAAACAAACTGTAATAATTTGGAAACATCACAAATGTCATTAATATATAAAAGAAAAAGTTTAGGTCCCAAAACAGAACCCTGTGGTACCCCACATTTAATTTCCATAAGTTCAGATTTAACATCAGTTAACTGTACATATTGTTTCCGGTTATGCAAATAACTTCTCAACCAATTAAGGGCCATTCCTCTCATTCCATACAAACTTAATTTAGAAAGTAAAATATCATGATTCAAAGTATCGAATGCCTTTTTTAAATCAATAAACACTCCTACCGTGAATTTCTTTTCATCTGTTGCTGTTGTTATTTCTTCAACAATATTCATTACGGCAGTCGCTGTGGACCTTTTTTGCCTAAAGCCATACTGGCTTTCACTCAGCAGGTGATGCTTTTCTAAAAAACTGTCCAACTTGTAAACAAAAAGTTTTTCCAGTACTTTTGAAAATTGTGAAAGTAATGAAACCGGTCTATAGTTATTGAAGCTTTGCTTATTTCCTTCTTTAAATAATGGAATAACTTTTGCCCTCTTCATTCTATCTGGAAAAATACCCCTTCCAAAAGAAAGATTACAAATATAAAAAAGGGGTTTGACAACACAGTCAATTGTCTTTTTTAATATAACCATATCTATTCCATCACAGTCAATGGAAGTCTTACTCTTCGACTTAGAAACAATAGACATAATTTCTGATTCACTAACATCCCCTAAAAACATTGACTGCAGTACTCTACTATCTCCTCTCCATCCTCTTTGTAATGACATGTCATGTATCTTGATACTATCTGCCAGATTTGGCCCCACATTTACAAAAAAAGAATTAAATTCATTAGCCACCTCATTCAAATCATACAGTGTCTTATTATTATAAATAAAATGATCAGGCAGGGCTGTGTGTGCTGTTTTATTACCCATTACTTTATTCAGAATGTTCCATGTACCTTTTATATTATTTTTATTATCATCCAACAGTTTATTATAATAATCCTTCTTAGCCTGTCTCATAATTATTACTAGCTTATTTTTATACACCTTATATTTCATTTCAGCAGTATTTGTTCCATATTTTATAAAATTTCTATAAAGTTTGTTTTTCTTTTTGCATGCATTCATCAATCCTTTTGATATCCATGGCTTTCTATTTTCATTTGCTTTTTGTTTGTGTATCACTATTGGACAATGTTTATCATAATATGTTATATAGATTTTCAAAAAAGCATTGTAGGCAGCATCAACATCCTCCACATACACTCCTTCCCATTCTTCATTTAGGAGATCATTCCGAAACCTATTTATAGCATCATCGTTTCTTACTCTTACAAATCTACACCCTATCTTCTCTTTACTTCTTTTTAATTGCCAAGTAAAAGTAACAAAAATTGGCAAGTGATCACTTACATCATTTATAACTAATCCACATTTAATGTTTTCTTTAAAGCAGTTTATAAAGATATTATCGATTAAGGTTGCTGATTGCTCTGTAATTCTACTCGGTTTATCAATCAACGGATATAACCCTCTTCCGTACATTAACTCAAGAAAGTCAGCGGATGACTTCTGTTTTGTAACCTTTAATAAATCAACGTTGAAATCTCCACAAACTAAAAAAGTTTTGTTTTCGTTTACCTTACTCAATAACTCATCCATCTTTTCTATAAATGTTTCCATCAGAGACCCAGGTCGTCTGTATATACACGTAACAATTATATTACTCATCTTTTCCAACTCAATTTCCACCGATATGCATTCCATTATATCATCAATTGCCATCGTCATACACTGAATTTGTTTACATTTTAAATCTTCATTCACAAACAAAGCAACACCTCCTGATCTCTTATTTGTTCTATTAATGTGATACAATTCATATCCATCAATATGAAATACAACACCTCGTTCTTCTTGCATCCATGTTTCTGATAAAGCTATCATCATAAATCGTCCTTTGAGAGTATGCAAGTAATCATTTATCTTATCAAAGTTTTTATAGAGGCTCCTACAGTTGAAATGAATTAACGAAAACATGGAATCAATAACTATTTGTTCGGCAAATTGTTCTTCAGAATAATATCGACAAGTGGAATTGCTAGAATTAAACACATGTCTTCCTGGGTCAACGTCACATTCAAAATCATGCACATTATGATCACTTAAAAGTAAAGATTCATCTTTTGGTTCTGTCATTTTTCATACACAAATGTCTCCTTTTACTTTTGAGTACCTTTTGATCTTTCATAAAAGAGTTCATCAAACCTTTTTTGTCGGCTCTTCGTATACTCCTTATATGGACCTTCAGCCAATCACAGCACAGACCTATTACCCAGTTTGCCAAGAAGCCCACCTTGTCCATAAGAACATAGAAACCATATCCAGCCGATTGAACCTTGATCCAGTCCATAAACATCCCTCGACCACTGTTCATATTCACGCCAGCATATTCCATGTGATCCCTCGAGATAAAAGTCATTCTCTATACTTATCCAGTTCTTTAATATCTTTAATTTCCATTACTTTGGATTCTTCCGGTGTTCCGTTAAGCTTTATCATTATTTTACAGTTCCTTATCCAAGTTGCTTGTATCTTTTTGGCTTTTTTCAGCATGCGAGCTTGCCACGCGATGTCTGCGTTCTTTTTTGTTAGATGGTCATTAATATATACTCCAGTGCCTTTTAGTAGATATCCTTGTTTCATTAACTCCATCTTATATTTACGATTTGCAAATCTCATTACAATTACTGGCGTGGCCGGTTTGGGAAGTTTCTTTGAGATAACCTTTCTTGAAATTACATGACAAGCCGCTATGCTGTCACTACGAATAGACATTCCCCGATTCTCAAAAAACTCCACCACTTGCCGTTCCAATGTTTGCAGTTCCTCCGGAGGGTCCAGCTGGTCTCCAACGCTTCCAGACACCTTTCCGCCACCTGTTCCTCCCTCCTGGGCCACAACTCGTGCGTAACTCCTGTGTTTCGTTGCCAGTCCAGTAATAATTACATCCTCGACGCGAGTATATTGTTCCAAATCCTCCACTCTTCTTTCTAGTTCATTGATTCTGTTGTCTTTCGCTTTGATCATTTCTTCCAGAGTGTTATTTTTCGCCTTGATTTCCTCCTTCAACTCGTTGATCTCGCTGGTCAAGTTCATCAGTGTTTCTTTCAGCGTAGCCTTGATTTCCTCCAACTCTCTTTTTACTTTCTCCATATTTTTTTTTCTTGTTACCACTTTTTCTCTCTCCTTTACTTTACAAATAAGCAAATAACATTTCCTATAAATTCTGTTAATTTATCACCAAACATTTCTGGAGCTCAATCCACGAGGTAGGCTGATGCTCCTCCCGGCCGCCATTTTAATATTTGTTGAATAGATATCACACAGAATCAGTGTTGATGCCGTTGAAATTCTGCAGCAGAGCGATGACATCTCAGATCATTATCTAGTCTCGTGTAAACTTCATTTAGCCAAGGCTGCAAAGCCGACTCCGTGTTACAAATATGTTCGACCTATCACTTCTGCCACTAAAGATTGCTTTATTAATAATCTTCCTGATCAGTTTCATCATCTCAGCATCCCAGATAGCTTAGAAGAACTCGATATTGTGACAGAAACTTTTAACTTTCTCTTTAGACACATTTGCTCCGTTGCGCTTAAAGAAGATTAAGTGTCTCTGCTGTCTGAACATAAAATAGCATTTCATGATTATTGCCGCTAGATGGCCTTAACGAGATAGAGGACATTAACTAGAACATTGAGAAAAGTATTAAGGAGAAGGCCGGGTGCTCTTAAATTCCTTAAAATCGAATGTGACATCAGCACGATAATGACACTGAGGAGAAGACTTGAGGCTTTAAATACAAGATTTAATGCATTAATACAAAATCGATTGAGAAATGAAGACGATGACAACAATTTGTCAACACAACACAACACAATTGACAGGTTGGTTTTCTACACCTTTAATGTACGTTAATGTAATTCAAATTTCACGCCAAAATCTAAATAAGCTAAACAGGTAAGATATTTTAAGTTAATTTGTATTTTTATTTCATTTTGATCCCTATCAACTTTAACCCTTGTATGGTGTTCGGGTCTGTAGGACCCGTTTTCACTTTTTGTCAAAAGAAAAAAGATATGATTAATAATTTTTTCAACCTCAGACTCATTTTCTGTGAAGAATATCAGAACACATTTTCAATGACCACACACTGTACACTGTGTGTGTGTGTGTGTGTGTGTGTGAGTGTGTGTGTGTGCGTGAGTGTGTGTGTGTGTGTGTGTGTGTGTGCATGTGAGAGAGAGATTGTGTGTAAGTGTGAGAGAGTGAACTACCCCTGCCGTTCCCGCACAAGGTTGCAATTCTTAAATGTGATCTAAACAAAATAAAGGGAAAACATTAACCATATATGCTGTTTATATTGCTTGTACTTGGGATGAAGTAAACATCTGTTGAGTATTTTAACATAAATTGTTTGATTATGTTGAATTAAAAACCCAGAAATGCAGCGGGTCAACCAGACCCACGAACACTGGCTGAGTAACAAAAATATGAACACCACACAATGGTTAAAAGCAGATCCTTAAGAAATCATTTATTAACATGGTACCAAGTATATCGTAAGAATGGATTTACAGCAGTACAGTCCTTCATTATCGTTGATCATTTCTCATAACATGTCCAAACCTCCACAGCAGTTTACTAAGCTGAAAAATAAGAAAAAATACACATGGATTTAACACTTATAAGACGTACATGCGTTGGGCTTCACGCATTATGAAATAAATGCTTTCTTATCAGACTGAGAATGTTCCAAAGCAACATCCCCGATGAAGCCTCAGCCACGACAAGGAGAAGAGCTGCTAGGCAGAGCATCATTAGGAGTTCTTTCATTGAAAATAGTGGGAGGCATCTCATCACAACACAACGTAAGTGCTTTCTGTTGTGTCTAACGAGACATTATTAAATGTGGTTATTATGTGACCATTATTATCATTATTTGTGATATTCATATTTGACATCATCTTTTTTTTTCTTTAAACAGGTACAACGGTTAAAAAACGAGTTGTGCCATTTTCAATGGATGAGAGAGCATTTCATCAGAAAATAAGGGAAGCTTTTCCAATAATAGGAGAGGCTGGAATTGAAATCTGCAGAGTTGACCGGAGGAGAAGGGTAATACCTGTTGAGCTGAGCTATAAAAGCATGCCCACAGTTTGGCAGGTCAGCGGTATATGTGAGGCTTAAGGTAAGAACAACAAAGTATTCAACCAAATATATATCCCAAATTAATTATTATGCTATAAAAACAAACATGTTCTTTTTTTTTGCTGATCTTGCATTGCTTTAGCTGGGATGCCATTACTATTGTTACTATTAGTATTCAATTAAAAAGAAAAGTTGTTTGAAAGACTATGCTGCCTTTTTTCTTGACCAAACACATCCAGTTCGGCTGGCACACAACATGAGAGCAGTAATGAGGTGAACTGTCAAAGCAGTACTACTGTAAGGTTTTTCTCACTTTCTTTATTTACATAGATACTCATAAAATCAGAGAGCTAATGTAGATCAGATAAAGACTCATCTGAGCTCTTTGCAGCCGCTGTTATCAGTGATGTGGCTGGAACCAGATCCTGGATCTTCATGTAAATGGAGAACTGGAAACCCCTTTTTTGGTTTAAGTTCCCTGATTACATATCAGACCCTCAAATGGTCACTGGGCAGTCCTGACAACAGATCCAACCTCTGATTCCTATTTTGAAGCTTCCCAGAAGACAGTTTTATTGCTCACAGGTTGCTTTTTCATATCTTAGGGGGCTGGAGCTCATTAAGTATCAACTTTGTTTCAGATGGTTCTCATAAAATTGCTTATGAGAAATAAATATACACAAACAAGGTAATTGTTGATGTAAAGTAAAAGAATAGAGCTCTGGAATTAATGTGGATAGCAAAGTATTTGGTTTTGGGAAAAAATAAATGTTTTGTGCTTATCCTGCATTGCTTTTACCGGGATGCTATTAGTATTGTTACTAATTATATTTAATTAAAAAGAAAACTGTTGTTTGAAAGATGATGCTGCCTTTTTGACAGAACACATCCAGTTCGGCTGGCACACAACATGAGAGCAGTAATGAGGTGAACTGTCAAAGCAGTACTACTGTAAGTTTTTCTCACTTTGTGATTCTTCAGATATACATGATACGTTTATTTATTACAATATTGCTTAAGACAAACCACCTCTTTTCAAACTGTGACTGTTTTTTTAAATGTTCATTCTAAAGTGTCAAATATTCATTATTTCTCAGACCTTTTTGTCAGTCAGCAAGAACAACAAAATGAATATGATATTTGACCCTGTAAAAATCTGTATTCTGATTTAGTGTCATTTAGTTGATAGGATCCAATCTGTGGAACCGTAGAAATTTTAGGTAATGCAGGAACAAGTAGCAGGGTAAGTAACCAGCATTCTCATCATCTATCAGGTGAAATATGTACATTTATTTGTAGTTTGCTGTAATGTTTAATTAAAGCATATTAGGTTCTCAAAATAAGATTTTGTTTTGGACTTTGTGATTAACTTTGAATAATGTTATAAACTTAATAAATGTAATGATTTTATTTATCTGTTCATTATGTTAAAAGGATCATCAGCGGCGCCAGTTTGAATCCTTAGAACAAAGGCGAAGAGAGGTTTTTTTCTATTTATTTTTTCAGTTTTAATCATGTTTTCCTATATATGATATAATGTATATGTGTGTGTGTAACATTTATACATCTTTTCAAAGAAAATTGCTGAAAGGAGGGCACATGTATGTCAGATTGTTGAGCCGGAGCACGGCATTGCAATACAGTTTCAGTACCCTGATGGCACCAGGAAAACAAGGACATTTGTTGAGTCTCAACCAATTCAGGTATTTTGTGTTGGCTCATTTGTAAGTTCTTTCTGCACATTCAGTATATTCATGATATAGTTCTGATTTGTCATTTCTATATTTGCTCATGTGTTGTAAAGGATCTGTTTGCCTTTGCTGGTTCAGACGACATGGCCAGTGAAGTATTCCGTGTACAGCTGTCCTGGTCACCGAACACTATACTTAGCACTGTTGATGGTAGCCTCTCAGATCATGAAATTAGTAGGTCCTCAACCTTGTATGTGCTTTGGATGTCAGGTGTTCAAATAGAGGTAAGTTCAACTTTAATACATCAAAGTTTTTTCTAAAAGTGAAAAAACAAAAACTTATGGTGATATTATAATGCATTTTAGGGACTAATTGCATCCAGTGTTGAATCTTCAACTGACCAACCGGCTGCTACTCAGGACTTAGGAAGTATCCCGATTCCCATCCATTCCAGTGATCAGGATGTGGGGTACTCCAACACAGTCACAGGAAGCATCCCGAGTCCCATCCATTCTCGTGATCAGGATGTGGGGTACTCCAACACAGTCACAGGAAGCATCCCGAGTCCCATCCATTCCCGTGATCAGGATGTGGGGTACTCCAACACAGTCACAGGAAGCATCCCGAGTCCCATCCATTCCCGTGATCAGGATGTGGGGTACTCCAACACAGTCAGGAAGCATCCCGAGTCCCATCCATTCCAGTGATCAGGATGTGGGGTACTCCAACACAGTCACAGGAAGCATCCCGAGTCCCATCCATTCTCGTGATCAGGATGTGGGGTACTCCAACACAGTCACAGGAAGCATCCCGAGTCCCATCCATTCCCGTGATCAGGATGTGGGGTACTCCAACACAGTCACAGGAAGCATCCCGAGTCCCATCCATTCCCGTGATCAGGATGTGGGGTACTCCAACACAGTCACAGGAAGCATCCCGAGTCCCATCCATTCCAGTGATCAGAATGTGGGGTACTCCAACACAGTCACAGGAAGCATCCCGAGTCCCATCCATTCCAGTGATCAGGATGTGGGGTACTCCAACACAGTCACAGGAAGCATCCCGAGTCCCATCCATTCCCGTGATCAGGATGTGGGGTACTCCAACACAGTCACAGGAAGCATCCCGAGTCCCATCTATTCCCGTGATCAGGATGTGGGGTACTCCAACACAGTCACAGGAAGCATCCCGAGTCCCATCCATTCCCGTGATCAGGATGTGGGGTACTCCAACACAGTCACAGGAAGCATCCCGAGTCCCATCCATTCCCGTGATCAGGATGTGGGGTACTCCAACACAGTCACAGGAAGCATCCCGAGTCCCATCCATTCTCGTGATCAGGATGTGGGGTACTCCAACACAGTCACAGGAAGCATCCCGAGTCCCATCCATTCCAGTGATCAGGATGTGGGGTACTCCAACACAGTCACAGGAAGCATCCCGAGTCCCATCCATTCCCGTGATCAGGATGTGGGGTACTCCAACACAGTCACAGGAAGCATCCCGAGTCCCATCCATTCCCGTGATCAGGATGTGGGGTACTCCAACACAGTCACAGGAAGCATCCTGAGTCCCATCCATTCCAGTGATCAGGATGTGGGGTACTCCAACACAGTCACAGGAAGCATCCCGAGTCCCATCCATTCCCGTGATCAGGATGTGGGGTACTCCAACACAGTCACAGGAAGCATCCCGAGTCCCATCCATTCCCGTGATCAGGATGTGGGGTACTCCAACACAGTCACAGGAAGCATCCCGAGTCCCATCCATTCCCGTGATCAGGATGTGGGGTACTCCAACACAGTCACAGGAAGCATCCCGAGTCCCATCCATTCCAGTGATCAGGATGTGGGGTACTCCAACACAGTCACAGGAAGCATCCCGAGTCCCATCCATTCTTGTGATCAGGATGTGGGGTACTCCAACACAGTCACAGGAAGCATCCCGAGTCCCATCCATTCCCGTGATCAGGATGTGGGGTACTCCAACACAGTCACAGGAAGCATCCCGAGTCCCATCCATTCCCGTGATCAGGATGTGGGGTACTCCAACACAGTCACAGGAAGCATCCCGAGTCCCATCCATTCCCGTGATCAGGATGTGGGGTACTCCAACACAGTCACAGGAAGCATCCCGAGTCCCATCCATTCCAGTGATCAGGATGTGGGGTACTCCAACACAGTCACAGGAAGCATCCCGAGTCCCATCCATTCCAGTGATCAGGATGTGGGGTACTCCAACACAGTCACAGGAAGCATCCCGAGTCCCATCCATTCCCGTGATCAGGATGTGGGGTACTCCAACACAGTCACAGGAAGCATCCCGAGTCCCATCCATTCCCGTGATCAGGATGTGGGGTACTCCAACACAGTCACAGGAAGCATCCCGAGTCCCATCCATTCCAGTGATCAGGATGTGGGGTACTCCAACACAGTCACAGGAAGCATCCCGAGTCCCATCCATTCCAGTGATCAGGATGTGGGGTACTCCAACACAGTCACAGGAAGCATCCCGAGTCCCATCCATTCCCGTGATCAGGATGTGGGGTACTCCAACACAGTCACAGGAAGCATCCCGAGTCCCATCTATTCCCGTGATCAGGATGTGGGGTACTCCAACACAGTCACAGGAAGCATCCCGAGTCCCATCCATTCCCGTGATCAGGATGTGGGGTACTCCAACACAGTCACAGGAAGCATCCCGAGTCCCATCCATTCCAGTGATCAGGATGTGGGGTACTCCAACACAGTCACAGGAAGCATCCCGAGTCCCATCCATTCTCGTGATCAGGATGTGGGGTACTCCAACACAGTCACAGGAAGCATCCCGAGTCCCATCCATTCCAGTGATCAGGATGTGGGGTACTCCAACACAGTCACAGGAAGCATCCCGAGTCCCATCCATTCCCGTGATCAGGATGTGGGGTACTCCAACACAGTCACAGGAAGCATCCCGAGTCCCATCCATTCCCGTGATCAGGATGTGGGGTACTCCAACACAGTCACAGGAAGCATCCTGAGTCCCATCCATTCCAGTGATCAGGATGTGGGGTACTCCAACACAGTCACAGGAAGCATCCCGAGTCCCATCCATTCCAGTGATCAGGATGTGGGGTACTCCAACACAGTCACAGGAAGCATCCCGAGTCCCATCCATTCCAGTGATCAGGATGTGGGGTACTCCAACACAGTCACAGGAAGCATCCTGAGTCCCATCCATTCCAGTGATCAGGATGTGGGGTACTCCAACACAGTCACAGGAAGCATCCCGAGTCCCATCCATTCCAGTGATCAGGATGTGGGGTTCTCCAACACAGTCACAGGAAGCAAATAAATTCTACACAGTGCATGTACTGCATTGAAATCAACCTACTTTGCATGGCACAAATCCCCACAAATTGAATTTGTGGGTGAAAGTGCCGATGATTATGGGGGACCTAGCAGAGAATTTTTCAGGTTGGTCTTAACTATTTATCATATTTAATAATATATTTATCAAATATTATGTGATGTCTTTTTTATTATAGCAAATATACAAAACAAATTTGTTTACATTATTGCAGTCAGATATTATATCATATTTACCGTTATTTATGGCAATGCTAACCACTCATCGGGTAACTGAAATGGCGCTTCATTTATGTATCTTGTATCACACCATAGTATAGAAACTGGTGCCATCCTGTGTCTCAATTATCAATTGAATATGGTTTTAAATATGACTTCAGAGTCCTAAAATATCAATATTACAGTAATATTGTGGCAGTGTTCCACATTGTAGGCTTTCATTTCAATATCAATTCAATTATTTAATTGTATTAGGGCTTTATTTCTCTAGGCTTTTGATGCAGGGTGTGCAGTCATCATTCTGAGTTTTTGAGGGGAAAACAGGCCAGGTGTTTTTCACCTATGACCAAGTAGCTGTGGAAATGAACCGGTATTACACAGCGGGAAAGCTAATTGGTTGGTCTCTCATGCATGGTGGACCAGGTTTCAAAGCACTAGATAACACATTATCCAAACTAATGTGTGGCCAACCAGATTCTGCAGAAGAATTTGACTGGCATAACCTGCCAGATGGTGAAATTCAAGATAAAGTGCGACAGGTATGTATCTTCACACCATTCAAACAGAAGGCATTTATGATTTGTGAGGGTAATGGAGTTTCTTTCTTTTAAGGTATTTTTTTTGTCAGACCCAAGAAGACATAGATAGAATAGTGTCAAGCCTAGGAGACTGGATTGCTGACTGTGGTGTCCCTGGAATTTACAGTGCAGCGGATATGAGACGGATCTATGGTCAGGTGATCAAACACTATATTTACTTCACATTTACATTTACATTTAGTCATTTAGCAGACGCTTTTATCCAAAGCGACTTACAGATTAGGACAAAATTAAGCGAGTCATCATGAAGAGGCAAAAACAACGCAAGTAGTGCTCAAAAAACAAAAAACTTCAGGTATAAAACTCAAAATAATTTACATTTTAATCAGTCTACAGTTTGAATCATGTTTATTTATGTGCCCTCCACTAATATTGGCACCCTTGGCAAATCTGAGTAAAACAGTCTCTGGATCAAGATATTTCAGATCCCCGCTTGTGTAACTTCATCTCCTTGACTCCTTCCAAAGGTTTTGGAATGAAAGACTAAAAGGATAAACAGCTAAGACAATTTTACATGCTCATATTTACAAAGGGAGACAATTCTTGCGGAGGACACTGAATTGAATGTTTTTATTTTACTTTTAAATAATATACAGTATGGAAATTTCTTGGAACATATTTATTTTAGAACAGCAGACATGATCGCTCAATTTAAGGATGGCATGAACTCCTGTGGCAACTTGTGGCAGATTGTTGAAAAAAACTGGAAGTTCTTCCTTCCCTTGTTTACGAATGAGCAGAAAGAATTAACCAGAGATGAATTTAGAGCCCTGTTCACAATTTGCTGGAGTGAGGAGGGAAGCAACCTCAGAGAAACGGAGGAAGACACCATCTTTTGCTGGGAGCTCCTGCTGAATTCAATTCAGGGTAATCAGACTGGGATCATTTTTTAATAATATTGTCATATTTGATAATTATGCTTTTCTTCAATATCACTCTCACAGTCGTCAATATACAGTATTTGCATGGTTTTAACAAGCAATCACAGCTGTTTTTATAATCTGAAAAACAGCACAGTTATGTGATACTGCCTTTATATAGCAGATCAATAAGCTTAAGTAAAATATCATATTTTTTTTACACCCTCTTTTCTTAACTTTACAGAAAAACAATCACCTTTCAGGAGATGCTGGTATTTATTACTGGTGCAGACAGCATTCCCCCATTGGGCTTCCCCGGAGAACCAAGACTTGAGTTTTACACGCAAGAAAATCGCCGGCTTCCATTTGCTTCAACTTGTGGCATGGTGCTCTTTTTGCCTCGAGGCATCCAAGAAGAGGAGGTGTTGACTGACCTGCTTAACACAGCACTTAAAGGGTACCTTGGATTTGGAAAAATCTAATTTAGTCAATTTAGTCAAATGTTAATTAAAGGGATAGTTGACCCTAAAATGAAATTTATTGTCATTAATTACTCATGTCGTTCCAAACCTGTACAATTTTTGTTCATCTTCAGAACACAAATGAAGATCTTTTTAATGAAATCTGAGAGCTTTCTGTCCCTTCATTGACATCTACGCAACTACCACTTTGGCGTGTCAAAAATTTCATAAATAGATTGTAAAACTAATCCATTTGAATTGAGGGGTTTTAGTCTAAATTTTCTGAAGAGACTCGATCGCTTAACATGATGAGCAGATTTAATTTAGGCTTTTATTCACATATAAACATTCATCAACTCACACATGATCAGTTGTGGTCTACAGAAGCTCAAGCATGTTCACTTGACGTGCGAGAACCAGAGAGGTTCATTCACTCAAACATGCTTGAGCTTCCGTTTATCATAAATGATGTGTGTTGATGTTCATATGTGAATAAAAGCCTAAATTTAATCTGTTCATCATATAAAGCGATCGTGTCTCTTCAGAATATTTTGGAATAAAACGCTTTATTCATATGGATTAATTTTACGATCTATTTATGAACGTCAAAGCGGTAGTTGTGTAGATGTCAATGGAGGGACAGAAAGCTCTCAGATTTCATCAAAAATATCTTCATTTGTTTTCTGAAGATGAACGTAAGTCTTACGGGTTTGGAACGAGGTTGAGTAATTAATAACAGAAACTTCATTTGTGGGTCAACTATGTCATTAAGTTCAGTGAGAATTTTTTGCAAAAACTTTATTTTCTCTAACAATATTGTTATG
This sequence comes from Leuciscus leuciscus, assembly GCF_965113295.1. Classification (NCBI taxonomy): domain Eukaryota; kingdom Metazoa; phylum Chordata; class Actinopteri; order Cypriniformes; family Leuciscidae; genus Leuciscus; species Leuciscus leuciscus. The sequence goes on from NC_138740.1 coordinate 3,588,324, forward strand.
TTCTTGAATGTTAACAATGCAAATGCATAAAACAGTTTAGAAATACACAATTAAAAGAGAACATTTCCAATGGTAAAAGTGGATTTGGTAGTTTCAACAGTTGTTGGCAACGTTGCATAATTAATTAAAAGACTACAATAAATGTTTGTTTTTTTTCTCTGAAAATAAAAATTCCAAAAATAAGAGGAAATATTGCATCTTCTGTTTTATTTCATTACACTATTGCAGAATCCTAATAAGAAAAGTTATTTTCAGTCCTTGGTCATGTATTTCTAGACAAATATATAGACTGTAGTTCAGTTATGTTTTATAAATGAGTACAGCATTGTTTCTCAAAATCATTGTGAAATGCAAAGATCTAAATATAATGTTGTAAATACAAACAATTTACTTCAGAAATCTAGGTTTAAATGAGTAGAGCACCCAAAATGAATACTTGGTCAATACTTGCTCTATCTTAAAAAGAGTGACTGGTATAGGAAGAACTTATGATATGATCTGCATTGGTGGCTAATCCTAAAAATGTTTAGGATTTTTAATGTTTTTAAATAGGTCTCTAATGCTCACAAAGGCTGCATTTATTTAATACATATTAATAATAATCAGCAAGAACAGTAATATTGTGAAATATTACAATGTAAAATAGCTGTTTTCTATGTAAATATATTGTCAAATGTATTATTTTTCCAGTGAATATACTCAAAGCTGAATTTTCAGCATCATTACTCCAGTCTTGCCACATGATCCTTCAGAAATCATTCTCATATGCTGATTTGATGCTCAGAAACATTTATGATTTTTATCATGTGGAAAACTGTTGTTCTGCTTAATATTTTTTGTGATTCATCATATGTTTGTGATAAATAAACCATGATACTTTTCAGGATTTAGATAAAAAAAGAAAAGTAAAAAAAATATTTTGTAACATTATGAAATTATTTACTGTCACTTTTGATCAATTTAATGCATTCTAACTAAATACAAATATTGTTAATGTTAAATATTAATGTCCAGTAGTGTACACAAAAATATTAAACGGTTTTCAACATTGTTAATAATAGTAAATGTTTCTTGTAAGGGCAATGAAATAAATTACATTCTAAACTATATTTAAATAGAAAACAGTTATTTTAAATTGTAATAATATTTCACAGTATTGCTGTTTTAATATATTTTTTATCAAATAAATGCAGCTTAAGTGGCCATAGTGAAAAACATAAAAAATCTGAAATAATCCAAACCTTTGTTCCAGTGTATGTGTGATCTATATGGGTTGAGGAATATTTCCAAGGAAGTTAATAACTTGCTCCAAAAGATCAGTTCCTAAATCATCACGTCTTCCACCAAGAGGGTTGACCTGCTGCACAAGTTGTTCCATGACTCCTCCTGGAACGTTGAAGTGGTTGGCAGGAATCTCAACAGATTCTGGCCAGTTGAAGATTGTCTGAAAATCTTGGGGGGAAACTTCTTCTGAAGCTGGAGGAATGTTTACATCTGCAACTGGCTCTTCATCTGCTCCAAGGATTCCACGTATCCCTGTCTGGTTTCGAGTTAGCTGTGAGAGACATCCTCGGATGAAGAGCTGATGGGGAGACATGTACCGTTCAGTTCTCAGCTTGTGGTGGTTCCATTGATGAATGAACAGTTGGAGATCCCTGTTAATTCGAGGTATATACACATAATGTAATGCCCACAGGTGCATTTCATTGGTACTGTCAATTTTACCTTCACTTTCCAAAAGCATGAATAAGGCATAGTAAGTATTGGAGATGCCCCGCCACAATCTCTCGATCCTTTGGTTGTGTGTGCTCCTTCCTCTCAAAGCACTTCCTCTGGTGAATCCCCGGAAGACATTCATAAATAGGCAGACTGCATTATTCTCCCCTCCATTATCACATGATCAAATTACGTAGCATTTATTCTGGTAGTCATCTCTAAAGATCTAAAGCCAAGTATGGATAAGGTGATGGAAATTAATGCTACTGGACTTATTTGTATTTGGCAGATAACATCTTGAGTGCCATCAATAATATTGTGCCTGTTACATTTCAATGAACCCAGAGTAAAAGAGTAAAATCTAATTAACAACAACAACAACAAAATTATTTGTTTGTTTTAGCAGTGTGCCACTGTCTATTTTTTTACATGAAAGAAAAATAATAGAAGGACCATATACCTGATTAACTTATGATTACCATCCAAATGCCATAAGGAATTTGGCCCGGCAACCTGATAGACTCTTCTGTGCAGTCTACGTGTGGTGACTCTCTGGGCTGCTCCCACTGGATTAGTCCTAATTAACTTTAGCCCCGTTCACACTACACGCGACAAAGCGACACGATTCATTGCAATGGGGAGCGGGCGACTTCCGGCGACACTACAAAGTTGAGAAATGTTTAACTTTATGCAAATGAAGAGCGACTTTCGCGAGCGACAACCAATAGGAGTGGAGCCTGGAGCGCGCGTCATCATCCTTCTCTGCTCAGCCCCTCGCCCCATCGACAGAAAGATGGAGGAGTATTTTTTTAAATCTAAAATACTACTGTTATTGTGTCATGAAATGTAGTTATAAGAGTTTTTCAGTCGAGAATGTAGTTGTTTAAAGCTCAAATATGTGGTTTGTTTATACAGATAGCGCCTATTTTCGGATAGCAGGCCGGGTGAAACCCGTAGTTGTTGGGACATCAGAGACCGGTTTGTCCAGGAGGGCAACATGTTTATTAGCAATAGCTAACGTTAGCTCCGTAGTGTCCGACGTTTTGAGCCATTCCTATGCTTGATTTTTTTCCCATCGGACTTCAGCTGCGGACCTTTCCCACCATCTTTTCCGACATGAAGAATACACTTTACGGGTGTTAATCGAGATTGATCGCCGCTATCAGATGAAGATGCGCTGCTTACGTCCTCCTCCATGTTTACATGTGCGTAGTGATATTGGCTTGATTTCGGCTGTGACCTACTTACATTTTCGATGCTGATTGGTTGAAAATCTAGCTCAACAGTTTTAGACGTCTCAATACGCAGTCAATATAGTGCGCCAATAAATTACAATTTCTCATTAACTGCAGGATAATGCGTGGATAACTTTTTGCTTGGATACCTTTTATTAACGTTGAACATATTGAGCAAAAGAAAAATTAGTGCCCCGTTTGTCGGAACGAAACCCTATTTCTAGGCCTCTTTTAGGCTACCGACAGTGGCCTAAAATACATGTTTATCAATCTTTTTTTCTTTAATACAGACGTGGGGTTTTTTTTGTGTGTTTTTTTAATAAAAATTACATTGCATAACCCATAGAGATCGTACTGTTAGATAGTTTGGGAATATTCACACATAACATATACACATAAAACATGATATCAGAGTTTTAAAATCAAACATTTTAAAAGAGAACAATAGGCTACATCACGGTTGTTTAAACCAATGAGCATTAAGCTGTGTCCTCAGCCAGTCCTTTCCCATCATGCTTTTGATCAGCGCAGTCGGTGGAGAGCAACTGCGCTCGACTGCAGAATCCGACACGTGCGCCTTGCGGTCGCGAGAGTTTTTTGACATACGTCAGCATGACATCAGAGCAAGGCGGACCGCTCTAGGACACATTTCTAACCGGCATGCATCTCGCGCTGATCACCGGTGATCGATTCTGCGCAGATTTTGCTCATCTCAAACAAGCCTAATGCATTATCCCTCGTGAACTCTGATGTTTGCACACGTATACCATTACGATATCCTTCATGAATAAACATGACGTCTGATGCTTGTATACGTATATACCAACCAGAGACATACGTACCATCCATAGACAGTATAAGAAGTGAACAGAGCCATCTCATTGGAACTCAATTGAGACAAGTGAAGCCCATTTTTAGCGATTTTTTAGCACTTCCGTTCCTGACGCGCAGACTCAAACCGACTCAAACTAAGCTTGATGACGTGAGCAACCTGTCTGGCAGATGTAAATCTTCTTGTAGCTGTGCGTGCAAACTGCCAACGTTAATCTTGCAGAGACGGCGAGCTTGAGCAAAGAGTTCTTTGGCGTGAGTGAGCAGGAGTAAGTATTCTGATTAATTATTTTGTATAGTATTTATTTTAAAATGTTATTCCCTTGACGTCCCCCCGATTGCCTGCGAGCTTCTCCTCCTGTCTGTACGGTAATCTCTCTACTGTGCGACAGAGAGTCGAGTGGTTATGACACAATCGTTAGCCTGTTTTTACAAAAACTGTTTCTATGGGGCCATAATGTAACATAGAAGGTAATGGAGCCCTTTATACATTGTCGTGTTTCTTTAGAAATAAATAATGGACAAATGGAGTCTTTAAACGCCTCAGATGTAAAGTTATTCGCTGTCAAAGTGACACCAAAATGAATGGGAGTCAATGGAAATGCTAACGCAAGTGAAGTTCTGCTACAAGATGGCGGCACGCGGCCGGCTTCAACTTCCGGTCGATATATTACCCGCCTGGTACCATCGCGTCACATATGCAAATATGGTCTCAAATACAGCAATTTCATTGGCTGCTGTGCGTGTTGTCGCGTTAACTCGAACAAACATTGCGTGTTGATGCGGTCAAAAACCACGCGTTTCGTTTAAAGACTTTTTTCCCCGATCGTCTGCCATACATGAAGACGGGTGAATGAATTCTGACGGGCTCTGACGTGCCAGGGCGTGAAGTGCCCTGATTGGTTCGCGCGTCTGAGCCGCCTCGCCTGAGAACAGATTTGGCTTCAATATTCTCGAGAAAAGGAGCTTTCCCATAGCGCAAGCTAACTTACGCAATACGAGAGACCTCTCGAAAGGGAACTGAAATTTAACAAAAAGAGACAGGGTTGTGTCATTTTATTTTATATAACGTTAGCCTATGTAAGAATATTTTAAAATACATACATTATTTTATTTATACATTCTCTTCACTGTATGACACAAATCTATTTTTGTTAAATGTCAGTTTAATGATCAATATTAAATGTTTCATATTTTTTTCATATGGTCTATATTATTCTGCAATTGATATTACATTGTATTTGCTGTTCTTATTATTAGAAGAAGACTTCTTAATAATAAGCTTAATGCTTATTATTGTTATTATAATATTATACCACTTGCGATTATCAATCTATTATAGTTATGCTGTTAAATTATTGTACTATTCATAGTCACTGTTTAACTTATCAATTACAGAATATAGACAATAAAAAATAATGTCATATTCTATTGCTATTATTATAGTATTATACATAAACTATATGATATTATCAATATATTATTATTATATTATTGTACTTATGATATTATAAAATTATACTATTCATTACTTTTTTATTTGCTGTATACTGTTTATTTATTTTATTGACTAAACTATTTACTATTACTTTTCACTTTATCTTATATTTACTATTTGAATTGCACTGTAGTTGTACCATGATATCATATGTATTACCATAAAGGATCCATCAGTTATCTTTGTAATTGCTAAAATCGGGTCATGAGTCATGACAGAAAATGCTTTTTCCACAATAAGAAAACTTTATTTCATTTACACATTAGAAATGTATTGCTAAATCATATTACAAAGACTGTGAACTGTGAAGTACTGAATTGTGGAGTTAGACCGTTAAACAGTTTTTCACCATTGCTGTGTTCAGGATTTTTTGGACGGGGCTAAAACGGGGGCTCGATGACACACTGGAGCCCCTGAGCTCCTGGACACGCCCCTACTTGATGACGCACTGGAGCCACTGAGGCTGGCCCCTCCCCTAACAATATAAATAGAGCACATTCACATCGGTTTGCCTCTCTCTCTCTCTCAATCGCGAGTTACTGTCAGTACTAGTTACTACAGCCTACAGTTTGCTAGCTAGCTATGCCTTCGTCACGGAAATGCGTACTACCTGGATGCGATCACGTACAAAACAGATCGGTGACCTTATTTAAATTTCCGAAAAACGATCATATCAAGAAGAGGTGGATTCATTTTGTGAAGAGCCACCTTGATGGAGAGCTGAGGATCACCGCCAACACCCACCTCTGTAGTGATCATTTTACACAGGATAGTTTTATAAACTTTCGTCGGAGTCAACTGTGATAATCCGCGGTTACTGGTGAATGGGGCCGAGCCGACTCTCTCCCGCCTCGGCCTTCATCCTCCCGTCGCGCCGACAACTGGTGCCATCGTCGGCAGTGCGTGCCCACCAATGAGTGTAAGTTGCCTTGTGTGCTTTATGTTATAATCATAGTAGGTAGTCCAGGCTCGAACATGTAACGTTATGGCTTTGTAAAACTAATTAAGCTGCTTGGAGCATCCATTCCGGTTTTAATAGTGAAAGTTGAGTGTGGCGACGGCAGCTTTCCCGCGAGTGGGCGTGGTTTCAGCGCAGCCAGTGGACACGCCCCCAGCGTTTGAGAGCAGAGACCACTGCTCATTTTTTCAAGATTTTAATAGCTTATTTTATGTACTTGCCGGCTTTTTTTATCATTCAAATTTGGAATGATTAAATGATTAAATTATATCTCAGTATGGGGGTCTTCACAATTATTATCCAAGAATAAAAAAGTCAAATACATGACAAGTCTGAGCTTTGACAATTCCTTATTAAAAAAATTATTTTTTAAGTCTAACTATCGAGATTTTAAATAACTAGAGATGGAACTTGTTGTACACCACATACAAACCACTGAAATCGGTTGATACATTTATTTTTTTGTTATCCAGAAAAACCGCAGCTCAGCCATTTACTTGCATTTGATTACAGCGCAGTCTTGCCCTCAGCAAAATGGCGGACACGTTGTGACCATAGGGTTGTGATCCCATACTGTCTATGGTTGTGACGCATCGCAGCAATGTTCCAAAGCGGTCAATAGGGCGTCTATGTATTTATTATGTCCATCTTCTTTTTCTTCTTCAGTTACTGGTGCCTTTTATTAAAAAATTCTCAGTCGTTAAATAAAGATGAAAAAGAAAAAAATCCACAAGACTCGTTGAATCCGCATTTATATTTGCAAATTCTTACTGCCTTAAAATGTTGAACTCCGTTTTAAAACTGTTAATCATAAATAACACCATTTGAATTATAAGCATATTGAAGTTGATTAAAAAAAGAAAAGAAAAAGTGAGACATTTTACAGCATTTTGAACCACCATATCAGTTTCTTTTCTGTCCCCAGGCTCAATTTCATGATAAATACATAGGCTACTACATTGTTGGACATTTTAATAATGATTTTCTCTAATGTAAATAATTCTTCTTTTTAATTAATATATTTATTTTAGCAATTTAAATCAAGGTTTTTTACTTTTCTTTTAAATGAATGTTGGAAAAATTAAATGACATCACATCATAAAGCTGTCATCACATCTTTGCATGGAAAATAACTTGGGCAAGCGAGTGACATCCTCTATTATTTAATTTGTCTATACTTACAAATTTTATCTTTCAAATTTGATGTGGTCAACTTTAGTCCACCCTGTTAAGGGAAAAATCTCATTTCTAAATCCAGTTCAAAATAAAGTAATGTAACTGGTTGTATGTGAGAGATGGGAAATCATCCATCCATTCCATATCCATTCTTTATAGCACTTGTCCACCCTGTCATTTTGTCCACTCTATATGTTCATGTTACTCTTTCACAATTGTAACCAGAAATCATTTTATATTACCATTTTCCCTCGTGAAATATGTTGTGTCATGGTCTCTCCACTCGTCGCTTTACCAGTGCACGAGGAGAGAGTGACCTACTTACACAAAAACTTTGTGTAACTCTACTAATGAATTCATTTTCATCAAAAATCTTTTATACATCTGTTACTGATCATATTTACTCACAATTCGCTGATTAATATTGTTGGATTTGACTCTTTTAAAGCAACAATATAATTTTCGCCGCTAGGGGTCGCTAACCTCTTACAATAACAAAGGTATGTTGATGACACATAAGGGGAATTATGGAACTTGCTGTCATACCGAAGGATCTAATAACGTTTATGGATGAGTGAATACATTGATGTTTTTAACATGACTGAGGTATGAAGCAGGTCGCGATTGCTAATGAGAGACATATCAGCGCCACACACGAGTCCCGCGGATATAAAGGAATGAGGATATTTCATTCTACCGAACTACCCGCAAGTGCTGAATTACTACTCACACAGGTCAGTTTATTAGACGAATGAAACTTGAGGTAACGCAGCGCTGTTTCACTTGATCTACACTATCACACTAAACTGCATTTTGAGTGTGTTGAAAGTTATAATGTTATTCTATGTGTTAGTTTGTCTGTATGAGACTAGCAGTAAGCTAGATCAACATTAGAATAACATACTGATCATATTCTAACATTTCATCATGTTGAGCTATTTAACATTGATTAGTTTAATGTACATTTGCTCACCTCTACATTTACTTGTCTCTGTCAAGTCGAACTTAGTCGCGGACGCTAGCTCTCGGCATCTCGAAAACGCTGATATTGATCCTTGTTTTAGTTCTCCTTTTGTCCCAAAGTCTGCTTGCCATGGTCCGTAATGTTTGAACGAAACAACAACAGCGTGAGCTTGCGCTAGACATAACACAGTTGTCCACGTCTGTTGCCATGGTTACTATGACAGTACGAGCGGAAACCAGGGATAACGCGGATATTACATCATTGACAGGCGACAAGTGGGACAGGGTGACAGGGACGAGCCATTATTTAAAATTTGAATTTCTCTGAAATTAAAAATATTGTAAGTACACAACTGCAGGAAATATATCACACTGTGCAAGTGATTTTTGGATATTTTATTAAAAAAATCGTACATATTGTAACTTTCAGAATTTTATTTTTTTTCTTCAGCACAGTTTACTTAAGGGGGGGGCGCGAACGGCGCGCGTTCACTCACACTTCACTTCGGTCTTCGGAGAACGCGCTGACACGCGGAAATCACTCTGCTGACTTACAAACTAAAGAAACACTATAAAAATATAATAAACTTAAAAATATTATATAGGCCTATATTATACAATACTATCTTATTAATAAATATATATGATATTTTCTTTATCTTTTTATATACAAGCCTGCCTGAAGAAGGTATTATAAATACCGAAACGTCACGATAGGCTTGTTTGATCATTTTATTGTAAATTTATTTTTCATTCACATTATTATTTTCTCAGTGCACTTACAGGATGGATGTCTTTAGAGGCCGCTTGAGACAAAGAAACACTCCACGAAATAGACTCAGACTCTCCAGTAGTTCTCCAGTTTTCAACAGAAATAATTATTTACCTTTCAACCCAAATGCACGCTTCCGTGCAAGAGCTAGAAGAGAGCTCAAGAGAAAGGGGAAGAGAGAGAGTCAAGGCTACACACATGTATGACCGAAGAGATGGTCATGACACGCGTGAGTTCACAAGCAGTTCTAGAGGGCCCAGGCCTGGTTCCTCTCATAGACTTGCTTTTTACGAGCATCAATTCAGACTGGTCAGAGGTCCAAACAGATCTCCCAGTGGTTTTGACCATTGTGCAGTGGTCGCAGGCCCATACAGGCCTCCCACAAAAAATAGGGGGAAACGAAAGAAGAAACGGGGGGGGGAAACGACACAATAGACCTCCTTATTTTGACCACAATTTCCACGACCACGAAGAACATGAATTTTTTGAGGACGTTGTTGGGGAGAATCGTCCTCCTCCTCAACAACAAAACCACTTCACTGGCCAGCACTCGGTGCCCAACCAACACTTTCAAAAAAGGAGTTCCCCTCACGTTCCTTTTCCAACCAGGGAAACAAACAGGTTTCCTTTATAAACCATGGGGGGAGATTTAGAGACATTGACTACGTTTACAAGCAGCCAATAACCCGTTCAAAACCGGAATATTAGCAATAACCCGTCACGCATGGCCATGTAAACACCGGCAAAAACCCGAATATGCTCATATTCCGGTTTTTAAAAACCCGAATATGATCCCTGGGTTACCCCTTTTCTAACCCGAATATTTGGTCATGTAAATGCGTATCGGCATATCCCCATCAAAAGGAACATTGATTTGTGTTCTGCACATGTTCTATTCACAAGGAATCTTGGTCTTTTGAGTAGAGGAACTTCTTGTATGCGCTGTCTGGCGCATACAAAAACCCGCGTGCAGTATTCCGGAAGTAAACAAGAAGTAGAGGCGCGACGCAGCACAGCACCATACTTTTGGAGCGAGGAGGAAACCAATTTCTTTATTAGTGTGGTGAAAACCATGAATATAATGTATTTTGTCGACGGCAGAAAGTACCGAGATAGTGAGACTTGTGCACTCCGAATTGGTTTGCGATCACACAATACTCTGCGCAGCTTGCTAGTTTGTATAGCACCATGGCAACACGCATCCCTGTAGGCACTGGTGTGCGAATGATTACTTCACAGGGCTCCATCACTCTCTCCATCATACGGCAAAGTTTAGCAAAAGATTGACGTGACATACGAAAATTGTCACGCCAGTCCGTGTCGGTGAACTCCATGGTAACGGGTATCGTGGATATGTGTGGCACAGCTCCAGCTACATTTCCCATTTCTTGCTCACCTTCTCTCCTTCTATTAATGAAGACCATGAGGCACAGTAGTGTCAAGTGCTGCTGGTGGGTCAGTACCCAGCACCAAAGCGCAAACAAAGGCGATCGCTATCTGCCCCGAACTATTCATTATCCGCGTGCTGCTGCTGTTGTTGTTGTTTTTGGATACAGGAAGAAAAATCGGAATCGACGCATATTGCGTCTTAAGGTTGTCCGTACGTCCAGACGCTAACCGTGCGTCGCTGTTTACATCGGGATATTGCCAATTGATTACAAATTCCATGTATACAGGAGTAACTCTCTCTGCTCACGCATGTAAACGGGTTATTCCGAATGTTTCAGAAACCCGAATAGTGACCTTAACCCAACCATAACCCGAATATTGACAGTAGGGATGGGACGGTATGAAAATTTCATATCACGATTATAGTGACCAAAATTATCGTGATTATCAATATTATCACGGTTTTGTTAAAACGAGATGAAAGTGTTCAAAAAGAACTGATGCTCACACTAAAAACAGTTTAATATTTGAAAATCAACAAACAACAAATAAAACAAGCAGCTCTGTGCGAGATATTGAAGCCAAAAATGATCCTTAATTTTTAATAATGCAAAACGCGTTGCGGAAGCATGCAGACATAGGCGAGGCAGCTCGCGCGCCTATTGGCTGCTCTGCGGCAACTGCAGCAGCCTATCGAGCGAGGCCTGGCGTGACGCCAGACCCAATGAGGGTGCTTCGCGCCCGCTGCGTCACGTCCCGCCGAAACGGGCGTGGTCTAGGCCTATAAATACCGCTCGCAGGCAGCTATTATCTGATTTTTCATCCTTCAAGCGAAGCACACGCATCGCTGGAGCTGGAGGAGAATCCGCGCCGTCTGAGAGAGCACCTTCAGCGGGACGAGTCACTGAAGTCGCTGGCCGCGCCGCCTTCCTTGCCTTCCTGCTGCGCTATCCGGCGTTATATCCTTTCTCTGCTACTGTGTTTATGTATGTGTGTGTGCTCGCCGCCGCGACACACACTCTCATTGCACTAAAAGAGCTGGGCGTCTTTTTGAAGACGCCCCTTTCCCCCCCCCAACCCGCAAAGCTCGCCGGTTCACCCGCTTGCCTTGCCTGCTTGGGGGATGATACCTGCTCTCCCTCTGTTCGAGCCGCGCAAACCGCGCCGTTCACAGGGGATGTCAGGAGCGGACGGTCACGGGGCTAGCTTCTCTCTCCCTCTGTTCGAGCCGCGCAAACTGCGCCGTTCACAAGGGAGGCTGGAAGCGGACGGTCGGGGTTAGTTTTTTCTTTACGTACAAGAAAAGCTACCCTGCCCCTGCGCCCCATTCACGCGTCACTCACCGGCGAAAAGAGAAAAGAGTGTTTATAGTCCCGCCGAGGCTGAACTTACCTGAATTTCTCAAACATTTCTCAGTTCAGGCGACTGGAAATATCATATTGCTGCAAACGAGCCTGTTATATACACGCACGCCTGCAAGCAAACGCCGAAGAAAACATGTTGACGCTCTTATATGCTCGTGCATCTGAAAGCCTTTGTGTTCCCCCTGTGGTTCAGTGGTAGAATCTTTGGTGTATCGCACGAGAGACCGGTGTTCGAATCCCGGTCTAACGGCAGATAAATATGCCTCCAATGCTTCGCTCTGTCAGTTCCCTGAAAGGCGACAACAGATGTGCATTTTGCAGCCAACGAGCGCGTTGTACAACCCGCTCGCCTGCACCCAAACACCGTTTCTATGGTTTTCCGTGCGTCACTGGCGTAAGGAGAAAAGAGAGTGTTTCTGGTCCCGCTGCGGACGGACCGACCTCCTTTTTCTCATACATTTCTCATTCCCCTCTGAAGTTCGGGTGACTGGAAATGTAAGTATTGCAGTGAGCAAGCCTGTTGTAATACACGCATGCCTGCAAACAAACGCCAGCATGTTGACGCTCTCTGATAATACTCGCGCTAACTAAATGCCTATGTGTCTTCCCCTGTGGCCCAGTGGCAGACTCTCAGGTTTTTGCACGCGAGAGACCCGTGTTCGATCCCGGGTCTACCGGCAGATAAAATTATGCCGTCAATGCTCGCTCTGTCAGTTCCCTGAAAAGGCGACGGCAGATGTGTATTTTGCAGCCAACGAGCGCGTTGTACAACCCGCTCGCCTGCACCCAAACACCATTTCTATGGTTTCCCGTGCGTCACTGGCGTAAGGAGAAAAGAGAGTGTTTCTGGTCCCGCTGCGGACGGACCGACCTCCATTTTCTCATACATTTCTCATTCCCCTCTGAAATTCAGGCGACTGGAAATGTCAATATTGCAGTGAACGAGCCTGTTGTAATACACGCAGGCCTGCAATAAAACGCCAGCATGTTGACGCTCTCTGTTTCTATGGCAACTTCTCGCTCGTTCAGTTCCAGTAAATGTGACTGTTCCAGTGTATTCTGCAGTAAACAAGTCGGCGACGCAGCACGCTTGCCTGCACACAAACGCCGCTTTTACGGCTACCCAGATAAATCCCATAGAGTGAATTTTTCTGGTGTCCCGGCCACGGCCGATGGTGTTTTATGTGTAGAAAGAATGCCCACTGTCCAGTGCCCATCTCTACACACAAGCACAGCCCGTCACACAGGGCTCGCGCACATAAATCGACTCGGATCGATTGCGCATCAAACGTGGTAAATGTGCCCACCCACAAACTCTACGTTATGCATGTCTCACGTTTTCTGTAAAAACGAAACCAACGTGCGTTCGCTTTACTCAAGCGAACAATGCTTTCGGTGTGATAAATGTGCCCGCTATCCCGCGCCCACATCCACGCACAGACATGACAGTTCCTACGGGACTCGCCCAGCCCTCCCCCTCTCGGTTGGACGCCGCAGAGGAGTCGAGCGCGGGCAATCTGCCCGCTGTTATCAGCGCGCCCCTGCCTTGTGTTACAGCACACCGAAGCCTCTCCATCGCTGAGCGAACGGAGCACGCTTCGTATTCAACCCCTAGCTATTCATGCAGATGCATGGGCAAAGCTGCCTGGGGTTTCGAAGTGGGTGCTAAACATTATAAAAAGAGGCTATTCTCTGCAGTTTCGCCGACGCCCTCGCCGCTATACGGCGGGCGTCGAGACCACGGTAAAACAGAAGTAGCACATTTACTTCGAGCCGAAGTGGCGAAACTATTGAGCAAAGGGGCCATAGAGCCTCTCTCTCTCAAGTTCAGAGCGAAGGAGGGCTATACAGCAGATACTTCCTGGTACCGAAAAAAGACGGGGGTCTCAGACCCATACTAGATCTAAGGCAACTGAACAGAGTGCTTGTGAAGCGACAGTTCAGGATGCTCACGACCAGAAAAATCCTCGCGCAGATTCGCCAAGGAGATTGGTTCGTGTCAATAGATCTGAAAGACGCGTACTTTCAAATACAGATAGCGTCACGTCACAGGCGATTTTTGGGATTCGCCTTCGAGGGCCGGGCATATCAGTACATAGTCCTGCCGTTCGGTTTGTCCCTGGCACCCCGTACATTTACGAAGTGCATGGATGCGGCGCTCGCACCCCTCAGAATGAGGGGCGAGCGAGTACTGAACTATTTGGACGATTGGCTGATTCTAGCGCAATCTCGCTCAGTGCTCATAGAGCACACGACCACTTTACTCGATCACCTCGAGAATTTGGGTCTCAGAGTCAATTGGGCGAAGAGCTCTCTGTCCCCCAGTCAGACGATATCTTTCCTGGGCACAGAGCTGGACTCGCTGTCCATGATAGCGCGACTATCACCACAGCGCGCGGTAGACATTCAGCGTGCAGCGAACTCTCTCCGCTGCGGCACATCTGTCCCGCTCAAGAAATTTCAGAAGATGCTGGGTCTCATGGCCTCAGCATCATCAGTGCTCCAGCTGGGCCTGCTCCGCATGCGCCCACTGCAGTTCTGGCTGAAAGCGCGAGACCAATCAGGTGTAAGCCTGGGGACTTCCTCGAGGGTGAGGGTGGTGTCTACGTACGCATCCACCTCGGGATGGGGAGCGCTGCTCGAGGGCAGACCGTTCTTCGGCCAGTGGTCAGAACGGGAGAAGCTTTTGCGCATAAACTGCCTCGAAATGTTGGCAGTAGACAACGCGCGTTCCTCAAATAAAAGGACGCCACGGCCTCAGGTCCAGGAACCTGCACAGGCTGGCAGAACGCCTCCTGGTATGGGCTCAGCGCAACCTGCGCTCGCTGAGAGCAGCGCACGTGCCAGGGCTCCTAAACATAGGACCAGACAGACTGTCCAGGAACAATGTTCCGGCAGGTGAATGGTCTCTGCACCCACAGACAGTCCAACTGTTGTGGAAGAAATTCGGCAGAGCGGAAGTAGACCTGTTCGCGTCTCAAGAAAACGCTCACTGTCTGGAATTTTTCTCCAAGAGCAGGGACGCGCTGGCTCATGTATGGCCCCGCCGCCCGCTCTATGCTTTTCCCCCCGTCTCTCTCCTGCCTCGGGATAGAGCGGATCAGGGAAGAAGGATGCTCAGTACTGCTTGTAGCACCGTTCTGGGAAAACCAACCTTGGTTCCCAGTTGTGATGCAGCTAGCGAGCACTGCCCAGTGGCCCACAGACTGTGGAGTGACGGAGGTGCTTTCCTTCCTACAAGAGCTGTTGGAAAAGGGCAGGACCCCTTCCACGCTCAAAGTTTATGTGGCGGCTATAGCAGCGTTCTCAAGAACAACGCTTGGTCAGTCAATAGGAAGGAACGATTTAGTCATCCGCTTCCTTAGAGGGGCTAAGAGACTGAATCCTCCCAGACCTCCCTCAGTCCCCGTATGGGACCTTTCTACGGTACTGGAAGCCATGAAAGGTGGACCATTCGAGCCTTTACAGACGATTGATCTGAAACATCTGTCTTTTCAAGACTGTGTTTCTGCTGGCTCTCGCTTCAGTGAAGCGCATAGGGGACTTACACGCGCTCTCTGTGAGCGCGACGTGCATGGAATTTGGGCCTAATGACTCAAAAGTTATACTCAAACCTAAGCACGGTTATGTTCCGAAATCCCTCAACACACCGTTTAGGGCGCAGGTTATCTCCCTGTCAGCCCTACCGGTCCCTGATGAGGAAAGAGACGCGGGCCTCCTTTGCCCAGTCAGGGCATTACGAGCTTATGTGTCTCGCTCGTCTGTTTTCAGACAGAGCAGCTCTTTGTTTCGTTTAGCAGGCGTTCTAAGGGACTAGCCGCGTCGAAACAGAGCCTATCCAGATGGATAGTTGATGCTATAGCGCTGGCATACGCCTCCAAGGGCATGCAGTGAGGCATGGCCTCTTCGTGGGCCTGGTCGAGTGGGATTGCCTTGCAAGATATTTGTACGGCGGCGGGCTGGGCCTCCCCGTCTACATTTATAAGGTTTTACAACCTAGAGGTTCCCGCCCTGCAGGCCAGGCTGCTGTCGGTCTAGTTAACCAGTATTATCTGACCTGATGCTATCAGCTCAGAATGCTGCGTCTACTGAGCACAGCTCGATGATCAACAGTAAAAAGCAGTAGCACAAGATGTGCCTGGGCAAACGGTGTAAGACCCACATTTCCCCATCAGTTCAGGCCATACCCCGCCCTGTCTGTATGATGAAATTCGCGTCTAAGCGACGCTGCCATATGTGGAAGAGTGCAGCTTCGCCCCTCCCTCTTCCCGGACTCCCTGTGAGTTCCCTGGGTGATTGTGCACTATATGAACCCCGGGCTTTCGCCCTTGGGTCTTTGGTGTCAGATCTCAGCATGCACGGCGTTTTGCATTGGGTACCCTAGCGTAAGATATCTTACGCAGTACGAGAGACCTCTCGTAAGAGAACGTACTCGGTTACTAACGTAACCTCGGTTCTCTCTAGAAGAGGGAACGAGTACTGCATATCTTGCCGTGCATGCGCACGCTCTGGTTGCTTCGATGATGAAAAACCAGATAATAGCTGCCTGCGAGCGGTATTTATAGGCCTAGACCACGCCCGTTTCGGCGGGACGTGACGCAGCAGGCGCGAAGCACCCTCATTGGGTCTGCCGTCACGCCAGGCCTCGCTCGATAGGCTGCTGCAGTTGCCGCAGAGCAGCCAATAGGCGCGCGAGCTGCCTCGCCTATGTCTGCATGCTGCCGCAACGCGTTTTGCATTATTAAAAATTAAGGATAATTTTTGGCTTCAATATCTCGTGGAAAAAGGATTTTCCCCTAGCGTAAGATATCTTACGCAGTACTCGTTCCCTCTTCTAGAGAGAACCGAGGTTACGTTAGTAACCGAGTACGATTTATAAGCAGGTAAGATTTAAGACATTAATCTCAATTCAATATGTCCCCGTAATTGTGTGGTAAAAAAAAAAAAAATCGGTGTAATAAGTGTACAATGATAGTCTTGTTTGAACTTGTACGTTCGTCTTTGGCTCAAAGCCACTTGCTGCGAACTTTTCTTCGCGGAAGCTTCACGTTTATTTAAAGTGAGTGAGATAAAATATTTAAAGTGAGTGAGATAAAATATTTCAACTCAAAACAACATTTTGTGCCCAATTATTTCCCAGACGTAGTTTTTGGTAAGTTAACTTGCCTTGCGTTCGCTATAAACAGTGGGTGATGGTCACACAAGAGGACTCGGCAGATTTGAAGTGTTACCCCCTATTGTAGTGACCATCCTCGATTAAGTTTCACTCAGGACTTTTGTAAAAGCCAAAATATGACCACACCTCAGATTTGGTCCTCTTAAAACGCTGAAAAATCTCCCGAGTACGGTCACTGCCTGCCGCCATTCCTTCTCTAATAAAAAAAACAACATTGCGCGCTGCGCCTGCGTCAGACTGTTGCTGGCTGGACAGGATTTACAGTGAGTTATTAAAATCGCGATAATCAAACACGGTTTTAATGATAATTAAAATTTGAATGATAATACTAACCGTCAGTACATTTTATCGTGGTTTATAGTGAAACCGGTAATCGTCCCATCCCTAATTGACAGCTTGTAAACGTAGTCATTGACATCTCTATAGACAGGGAAACACCAATACAAAAGAAAAGGGACAGAACCCCTCGCTACATCCCTCGGGAAAAAGACAGATTCGAGGGAATTAAGGCTCAACTCCCAAATAATTTTACGATATCATCAGATTAGTGCATCATTTGAATAAAGTGACCACATAAGTGACCAACAACCAACCAAAGACTTTCCAGAGACTCACGCGGCTGCTCACAAACACTGTTAGGCCAGCGTTCCCCGGAGAGCAGGTTGGCTTGATGCTCGAAGGCAATGCCAAAAACTGGTTGTTCACCACTTAACTGATTCAGAATGGCCCAAAGCCTTTGAGATAGCTGCTGGTTGGGCCGGTAGAAATTTTCCGAGCCGAATTAGTATGGAGGCAATCGAGCAGGCAGAAGCCTTAATCATGGCAGAAATGCAGAGCACTTCGAAAGCACAGGTGGTTGAAGTTACACGCGAAGTTTTCAGAAGACAGTTGATTAGTCACGTTTGTCCTTATAGACTTTGAGAAATGTAGTTCATGTAAGGTCATGTTACCATTAAATACACAGCATTTCGTGCTGTTACTATGATATTCTCTGGATGCCCATGAACATTTATTCATTGTTAAACATTCTTTGTCAATCCGCTGTGTTTTACACTTTGCTCATCATTGACACTAATAATTTTACTGAGCTCTATATGTTTTTCAAGCAATGTTATTTCCATTTCGTTCTTGTTGTTGGTCTCACCTTTGGACAGACGTGACCTTTGCCAAAACCAACGGCCTATTCTTGTGACCAGCTGATCCAGCAGTATGTGTATGTCCTCAGTTGGGACCCACTCAGCGGACTTTCTGACCTCTGTTTTTAATATGGGTTCATCAGCACCTGTAAGAATACATTTCCAGTGTTTATTAAAACATTATCAAACACATCAACAGTGAACGGTGTGCGAGAAGCCGACTCATGTCTTCCTTTGAAGAACAGTGCGCCTCCGAAGTCCATCAGCTTGACTTTCAGGGTGTTTGGGTAGATGAGAACGTTCATCATGTGTGTTTCGTGATAAACGCCATGATCTATGCAGTGCTGCAGCGCAACAACGAGCTGCTGAATGATGTTTTTCACTACCTGTTCCGTCAGGGAACCTCGGTTTCGTTGGTAGAACTCAAACGAGGTAATTCTGTGATGTGGACATTCCAGAACCAGGACGTCTTGATCTTTCATGACATACATGTCATATAACTGGTTGATATGTGTGCTAGTTGGAGGCTTTTATAGCATCAACATTGCAGCTGCGTCTCAACTCCAAGGTATGGGACACGCAGGCTAAAGAAAAGAGATTGACAGAAGGTTTTTTTTAATTAGTAGGCCCCTAACCCTAACCCATGCCCATGAACATTTATTCATTGCTAAACATTCATGTCAATCCGCTGTGTTTTACACTTTGCTCATCATTGACACTAATAATTTTACTGAGCTCTATATGTTTTTCAAGCAATGTTATTTCCATTTCGTTCTTGTTGTTGGTCTCACCTTTGGACAGATGTGGCCTTTGCCAAAACCAACGGCCAATTCTTTTGACCAGCTGATCCAGCAGTAGGTGTATGTCCTCAGTCGGGACCCACTCAGCGGACTTTCTGACCTCTGTTTTTAATATGGGTTCATCACCACCTGTAAGAATACATTTCCAGTGTTTAGTAAAACATCATCAAACACATCAACAGTGAACAGTCATTCATTCAAGCCATTAGTTGATTAATCGCATGTTTATATTAATTTAATTACTTAAATATATTTGGGGCTAAACCACATACTTTGGGCTTAAAGAGTTAATTTAGCAATTTACTTTACAACTGATGTTTCTAGGCTTTCAACTATATCTTATACTGTACAGGTGTATCAATTACCAAATTACAATTTAATAAAACGATTCTTGGAGAATTTCATGAAGAATAAAGTTGTCAACTTACCAATTTCACCAGCTTCTCAGGCCGGCTCTTCTTAATACAACGGATGATCACCTAAAAAATGAAGAAAATTGTTGCAAACTTAAGTAATCTGAATCCATTTTTGTTTGTGTGCATGGTAATCTACAATCTTTACATTTCTGATGAAAACTGTAAACACTGATGTTTATGTCGGGAATGAAAGACTAAAGATAGAAGGAAACAAGAGGGGAAAAGTTTGAGCAACATACTTGTTTCTCATCCGAGATTCGAACTCCCTTATAATCACTGCGATCGCCTCTGGATTTCAGTTTCCGTCCCACTTCATAAAGAGATTCAAATGATCCTGAAAAACACACGTTAGCATGTTAATATACAGCATGAGACTGAACTCCAGCAGCAAACACACCTGAGATCAGGTGAGGAACCGACAGGAGTAGAGATTAAACTAAAGCCAGAAGCATCAGGCAGAAATGGAGATGAATCAGAGTGATAATAATAAACACTCACTGTCTCTCCGTATGAAGTTGTGCGGGACTCGAGCGGTTGTGTCGGCCTGGATTAGGATTCGAGCGGGGCGGGTCTGTCGGCCTGGTCTCGAGCGGGTCTGTCGGCCTGGATTAGGATTCGAGCGGGGCGGGTCTGTCGGCCTGGTCTCGAGCGGGTCTGTCGGCCTGGTCTCGAGCGGGTCTGTCGGCCTGGACTCGAGCGGGTCTGTCGGCCTGGACTCGAGCGGGTCTGTCGGCCTGGTCCTCGAGCGGGTCTGTCGGCCTGGACTCGAGCGGGTCTGTCGGCCTGGACTCGAGCGGGTCTGTCGGCCTGGACTCGAGCGGGTCTGTCGGCCTGGACTCGAGCGGGGCGGGTCTGTCGGCCTGGACTCGAGCGGGGCGGGTCTGTCGGCCTGGACTCGAGCGGGGCGGGTCTTTCGGCCTGGACTCGAGCGGGTCTGTCGGCCTGGACTCGAGCGGGGCGGGTCTGTCGGCCTGGACTCGAGCGGGGCGGGTCTGTCGGCCTGGACTCGAGCGGGGCGGGTCTTTCGGCCTGGACTCGAGCGGGTCTGTCGGCCTGGTCTCGAGCGGGTCTGTCGGCCTGGACTCGAGCGGGTCTGTCGGTCTGGTCTCGAGCGGGTCTGTCGGTCTGGTCTCGAGCGGGTCTGTCGGCCTGGACTCGAGCGGGTCTGTCGGCTCGACACTGGGTGTGTGTGGAAGCTCTTGCGACGGCACAAAAGCACACACTTTGGTTTCGTTGGTTTGGAAGAGACGTTTCCCAGCATTCCACACTCTCGAGACGCCAGCACGGAAACTCATCAATCTTGATTGCTTTTCTGCAAACAACAATATTGATTAGAAACATGTGTTTTATTAGCACAGATTACAGCTGAGTGATTGTCCTCATGTACAGCTGCTTTATGTTGCTAGATCAAAACAAATGGGGGAAAACTTTTGTGAAAAACAGTATTTTATTCATATGTTATGCTATGTCCTCTGTAGTGGACACCGGGACTCAGTTGTTTAAAAATAAAAGGAATTTATTTTAGGATTAATTTATTTTTCATTCACCAATCAATTTTTAGGTTTCAGGATATTTTTTTTTTACCAAACTTTGTATAATTGATACATGAACTGATATGCCATTTTACTCTATGCAATATGAGGGTAAAATGGCCATAAATGTCATTCCCATTCAGTACAATGTATCAATACACTGTATCTAATTTGCATATTTATGCATTTTTCAAAGCAGCTTTACAGAAAGTGCATGAGTCCATATTACAATTTAGAGTCTGTTATCAGAGGAAACGGTCTAAGTTATGCATTTTAGAAATGTACATATAGTCACAGTTAGCTAAAAAAAAAAAAATTTAAACAATGTAACAATTTAATGCAGAAACAATGAGTTCATTGAAGTAATGAATACTTGTTTGTTAACAAATGATTATGACATTTAGAAAATATATCATTGGTGCCAAATTTTGCAAAATACTCCTCTCGTGCTATGATCATTAAATGGCTTTCCTGGGGTAAAAGTAACGCTATGTGGCAAATGTTCTCCAGCTGTTTTATTGACCATTTCCACGGGTGAAAAACACTGAATGATCGACATTCTGTATGAGGCAGAAACATTTCGGTAAGTTGTAACTTAGCCTACTGTATCTTTCAACACGCCTATCGTTCGTTCGTGTTTATTTACTATTAACTAGTAGTAGTAAGAGTAAGAGATGATGTGAAAATGGATGTGTGGCGTGAGAGCGTGTGAAGTGTCGGTGTGTGTGTGTGTGTGTGTGTGTGTGTGTGTGTGTGTGTGTGTGTGTGTGTGTGTGTGTGTGTGTGTGTGTGTGTGTGTGAAAGCACCTGTGTTGTCCTCCGACGCGACTCTAGGGGGAGATCTGTAGATCTCCTCATCCATTGGGAAGTGTTCAGACATGGTGCAGATCCTGGACTTTATCACTGTTTGACTCTGAGTCTGAGTTTCTACAATGTTTGACTAATAACTCTGAGTCTGGTAATCGCTGCACTGACCTGAACAACTCTGCCTGTGATGTCATATGGAGCTCGCGCTGCCTGTGACGTCACAGCGGCTGCTCTGGGCGTGGCCGATCGATCGCCGCGAACACATTTAAAGGGACATTCACCCAAAAACAAAAAAAGTCATAATTTAATCACACTCATGTCGGTCCAAACGCGTAAGACTTTTGGTCGTCTTTGGAACACAAATGAAGATATTTAATCTGACAGATTTCCACGCAACAGAGTGAAAGAGATTGTTAAACTATAATCCATTTAAATCGAGCGGTTTAGTCCAAATCTCCTGAAGAGACTCGATCGTTTTATATGACGAACAGATTTAATTTAGGCTTTTATTCTCTGCTGTAAAAAACAAACCCTCTAATGTTAGCGTTATAGGGAATTGTATTGTTTTTATGTCCAAAACCACACTGCATTCGTTTATTAATCAGCATTTATTCAGTGTTACACAGCCAATACATTTTGAACATTAGGCTACAGATTCTTTAACCATGTACAGTATTTCCAAGTCATTAGTACAGAAAACTGAACACATCAATTCATAAATTAAACAATATAATAAGTGAATGAAGAGGATAATCATGATTCATTGGTATAGTTTAATAATGATTTAATCCATGATACTCTGCATAATTTGGCCCAAAACATAAAGACATTATGAAAAGATTGAGCAGTCACTGCAGATCTGAGTGTCCTGTATAAATGAGGTTGATGTAGGCTACTTTAATTCTGATACTTTCATTTCAATTCTGTGGTTTGTTCATTTACTTGGAGCTTAGGCACTGCATTGGTTATAGCCTGAAATTGATATCAACTGTAAACGTATATATTAGTGCCGACGTGAATAATAATCTTAGAGAATTTACGATTAGCATTAGCCAGCACTTTTAAATTTGCTCTGATGTCAGGCGCTCTGGCTCCCGGCAAACATGTGTCTATGGTGGCTGGTGGCTCCATTTTCACGTTCCGTGTAATAGAACCGCCAATAACTAGGGCACATTCAACAGGATTCTCAGTGGGTGTTTCACTGTGGGGGGAGAATCTATTTGATGTTGTAATCGTAACGGAAGAGCGGTGTTTTGTCCCGCGACTACAGCGTCTCACCGTCACCCAATTGCCCTGCTGCACGGGGCCGAACAATGTACAGAGTTCACTAAGCTAGTCACATCCAAAGTAGTATCTAAAGCCCTTGCACTCTTACAATTAACCTTGATTAAAGTTTGGATGCGTGTCTCTAGATCTGAAATCTTCCCCGTCAGCTTGACTATCTCCCTGCATTTATCACATGTAAATCCTGTGCTGGCAGAGAAGGCTATGCTATACATGTTACATGAAGTGCAAGTGACAACAAGAGGAGAAGATGACATGACTCACCGTGTTTGTTGACTGATCCTACTCACCTAAGGCTTGATGAACTCGTAAAAAGGCGCGAGCGAGTTTGCGAACAGGCTAGCGAATTACTAGCGTGTTGTGCTAGCAATAACGATTTAGATTGAAGCTAGCGATGTCAGGTTAATGTGTGATGTTGAGTAAGCTATATTTAGCAGTATAAACAACAAGGAATGATAGTAAATAATGATTCAAAACAGAAAGATATACGAAGCTTACAGACGCAAGCCAACTCAGCAGCAGCAACGAGGCAGACAGGAGCAATCGATCAGACAGGAGCAATCGAACCCCTGATAGATTTCTATGAAACCCTGATAGAAGAGGCTTTGCAGAACATCCACAAACACAATCACACAGAATGGCCCAAGGCCTTTGAGATGGCTGCTGGTTGGGCGGGTAGAAATTTTCATAGCCGAATTAGTATGGAGGCAATCGAGCAGGCAGAAATGACGGCGGAAATGCCGAACACTTCGACAGCACAGGTGGTAGAAGTTACACGCGCACCGACTTATGCGGAAATAGTAACATTGGGCGGACATACAAGACAATCCATCGGCAACAATCCATCAGGGACGCTGGAAAACGTGGAAGGACAACATCTTCATCTCTTTGAAGGGTTTTAAAACCAGTCATGATGTAAAATGGCATCTAAGGTGATCCCTGACCCTTTGTCGTGAAGTTTCTCAAGAAGATCCAGGCATTCTGTCAAAGTTTTCAAAAAACAGTTGATTAGTCATGTTTGTCCTTATAGACACTCACAAACAGATTTTGAGAAATGTAGTTCATGTAAGGTCATGTTACCATGAAATTCACAGCATTTCTTGCTGTTACTATGATATTCTCTGGATGCCCATGAACGTTTATTCTATTATTGCTAAACATTCATTGTCAATATGCTGTGTTTTACACTTTGCTCATCATGGACACTAATAATTTTACTGAGCTCTTCATGTTTTTAAGCAATGTTATTTCCATTTCGTTCTTGTTGTTGGTCTCACCTTTGGACAGATGTGGCCTTTGCCAAAACCAACGGCCTATTCTTTTGACCAGCTGATCCAGCAGTAGGTGTATGTCCTCAGTCGGGACCCACTCAGCGGACTTTCTGACCTCTGTTTTTAATATGGCTTCATCAGCACCTGTAAGAATACATTTCCAGTGTTTAGTAAAACATCATCAAACACATCAACAGTGAACGGTGTGCGAGAAGTCGACTCACGTCTTTCTTCAAGGATCAGTGTGTCTCCGAAGTCCATCAGCTTGACTTTCAGGGTGTTTGGGTAGATGAGAACGTTCTTCATGTGTGTTTCGTGATAAACACCATGATCCATGCAGTGCTTCACTGTGTTTCACTGCATGTTCCGTCAGGGAACCTCGGTTTCGTTTGCAGAACTCCAACAAGGTCATTCTGTCACGTGGACATTCCAGAACCAGGATGTCTTGATCATTCAGGATATACATGCCATATAACTGGTTGATATGTGTGCTAGTTGGAGACTTTTGTAGCATCAACATTGCAGCTGCGTCTCAACTCAAAGGTATGGGACACGCAGGCTAAAGAAAAGAGATTGACAGAAGTTTTTTTTTAATTAGTAGGCCCCTTCTGTCTCGAAAGACAATGGCTGCGCCGCCTTTATCTTTTTCAGTCAATCTTGTTGTAGGCAACATCTGGAGTGGCTCAGTAGTCCTATCCGTGCATGGCAGTCTCTGCCGCAATTTAGGCAGACAAAGCTGGATGGCGGGTTGGAGTCATGGCTTTGTTTCCCCTCCTTCCTGTGACCTTCTTTTGTCCTTCAACTGCTGGAGTCTCTTCACTTCTCCCCTTTGGATTCCATCACTTACTGTGGTTCTCCATGCGCTGCGATTTTCTGCAAGTGACTCCCAGGTGTCTGGGTTTATACCAGTGGTTTTCAAATCACGCTTGAAAACATCCTTGTAACGCAGTGTTGGTCGGCCTAGAGGACAGTGTCCTGTAGCTAGTTCACCATACAGTATATCCTTGGGAATACGGCTGTAATGACCTGCCCATCGGAGCCGACGTTGAGTTAGCAAAAGGTGCATGCTGTGGGAATTTGTCTGTTCCAGGACAGATGTGTTGGTGAACTTGTCTTCCCAGATTATACCAAGGATTCGACGCAGGCAGCAGAGATGGAAACTTTCAAAGCTGTTTTCCTGTCTGACATATGTCGTCCAGGTTTCGCTGCTATACAGAAGGTGCTGAGAACGCATGCTTGGTATACTCTGAGTTTGGTATTCAATGAGATGTTATTGTTGTCCCACACTTTCTTGCTTAGTTTGGACAATATTGCAGCAGCTTTTGCAATACGTGTCTCTATTTCTTTGTCAAGCGACAAGTGACTGGTGTTGGTGGAGCCCAGATACTTGAAGTGGTCAGTGTTTTCTAGCACCTCGTCATCAATGCTGATTGATGGTGGTGAAGGGACATTTTGGCTCATACATAACATTGGTCTTTTTAATGCTGACCGTGAGCCCGAACTCTTTACAGGCATGGGAAAACTGACTGAGCAGCTGCTGATCGGTCGTAACCCACCTCCTTTCTTAGGTACTTTGAAGTAGGGACCATAGTACCCTGACCTCAGAATCAGCAGGAGGGACCGGCTCTATCGCGTCCTTCGCCAGTAGGCGAAAACATGAACCACCCACGAACACGGTCTTTACATGTTTACCAGGCATGCGAGATAGATCGTGGCCGTCAGTGAGAACAGGAAACGACCGCAACCAGAAACACACGGGTGGAATGTCATCTTTAGAAAGATGCAACTCACACTCATGTAAGCTCTTTCAGGGGAATGCTCTCCTTGGCACTGAAGCACGCAGGGGAACGGTCGCAGCGGACACAGACAGGAAATGTGCAACCCATCGTGCGCTGTCTCTCTTCAAGGCGGTCTTACCAGCCGTAAGAACGGTTATTCAGCGCTCTTGGCGCACCGTTACCAGCTGACAATGGATGTTAATTGAGTACAAAGCACTGCACAAAACCAGCACCAAAAGTAGCATTAATGGTAAGTAGTATTCAAGTCACTTGTATTTAGTTTATGTATATTGATACCGTTTACCATTTGATCAAACTATCATAGTTGGTTAATGAAGCCCAGGCTTTCAGGCCTATTATGTGAAGTGTAGGCTGACAACAACATGAAAATGGTGACATGTGTGATGGATTTTAATTAATCAACTAACATTTGTTTTTCTTGCAGGAATGACATTCATATGCTTTTAAATGTTTCCAAACTCTTTGGGGAAAGTGTGTGTGTGTGTGTGTAGTAGTCGATTGTTGAGTCTCCACTGTTGCTTAGTTACCTATGATCACGCGCGTGAACTCGACAATCGACTACTGTGGACTTCGACCGAAAACAGGAAGTAAATACAGGTATGTGCGCTGGCTGAATTAACATCACTTTTATTCATATCTTTCACATCTACTGCAGTCAGATTCACCGTGTTCACTCTGAAGGAATCACTCACATGGCTGGGCACTTGTAATGACACATCAAGGATGTTAAGAGGCTAAAAGCAGGTATAAAACTTGCCCCATTTAAGTCAACAGGGTGCAAATTTTAAAAAGAGGATAACACTGTGTAGGCTGTGTTGTCGTTGTTGTCTGTACTGACAGCACTCCAAATTTACAAAAAAATTTGCTCAATGTTAAAATTGACCGGAGTTCTCCTTTAAGGTAGGTAGGATGATGACAGACTTAGCATTTTTCCTTTAAAATGCTTCTAAATTAATTAAAAGGTTTAATTAAAAATTGGCTATTCTGTTTGGTAAAATTTTTGAAGAAAACTGGTAATCAGATTTAAAAGATTTAAGATTTAAGTGATTTAAAAAATGTTTTACCTTTGCTAATAGGGGCAATGATTATGGTTAAATTCAACCAAATTAGTATATGTTGAGTATTTTATTTGTTGTGTTTGAGAGTGCGCCGAGAAAGTTGTTAAAGGGTAACTAAACCCTAAACCAACTTTTTTTAGTTAATGATCTGTAAGAATGGGGCTTTATTAGTGCTGTTCATTGATTCGAGTAACTTTTTTGACATTTGGGTATAAAGTGTTTTAATTCTACAATATATGGTGTAAAAACGTCTGAGTGCTGGCCTCTTCAGGTTGAACGGTGGCTACTGCAGTTGAATTTTCCTATTGGATGTTAGCGGTACTATGTGACGTAAGCAGGTTCCAGCTCACCACGCCCCTGGTACGAGTTAGCGTAAGCGTAGATTTATCTGTATTTAGTACAGTGGTCAGGAGGGTACGTAGGTGTAGTGTTGCTGGTTGCAACATCACTGTTGGACTGCATAGCTTTCCAGCAGACTTGTAAATTAGGCGCCAGTGGTTGCATGCACTTGGCCTGGAAGACCGTGAGTGTGAAACCTGCATTTTACACGGAATTGCTTTTCCAACGCAATAGAGGTGGAAATGGGCTTCTCCACACAGCTCGCGCTGAAAAGCGACGCAGTGCCAAACGCTGCTCCTCCTGCATGGACTCCACCACCGCAGCGGCGTCTTGATGTGAGTGATCATATATATTTTAATCACAATTTATGGTTAGGCTAAAGTTAATCCTCTGGGGTCGACAAACGCGTCGGCGCATTTTGCTGGATTTTTTCACATAGCGGCAAAATATGAAAATGCCTACAGAGAGCGCGCGCTATTGACATCAACTCGATAAAACTCATCAGATGCATGTACTTTACGTCGTCTTGCGACCCTGTGAGTCACTCTCCATTTTAGAGAGTCTGACAGCAGGTCTCAGGTGCACGCCCCCCCGCTCACGGTTCGTCCCCTCTATCTCCGCTGGGCTCTGCCCACTTTTCTAGCATTTTTCAAATATTGCCAGTGGGTGGAGTCAGGCTCTGACCAGGGGTTTAGTTACCCTTTAATGAAACTTTGTTCTGCAAATAGCAACTAGTCATGCTGGAAACCAGATTTGAGAGGGAAAATACCCTGAGATGCTGTACTAATGAAAGTTGCTTTTTGTTTGAATGAGACTTTATTTCTGATTGAATATAAAGAAAGATAATGAGAGAAAGTTGAAAGAGTGAGACAAGATAAATAGATCAATATTGTAATCCTGAGATTTATTAATTTTTACATTTTGAAATCAATAAAAAAATGAAGAAATTGTTAAAATTATAAATCATAATAATAGGAATATGCATTCTGTAATAATTAGGACATTTTGAGTCATGAAGAAACTTTTATGAGTTAGACTTTGATTTATTAAAGTAGATTAGATATATAAAACCGAGCAATAGGTGCTCTTAAAGATGAATAAATAGTACTATATTAACTACACGTGTTTAAATATTATACTTTCTATCTGAAGGTGTCTAGAATTTGTATCCCGTTATCCCTTGTGGGAGACAGTGTGAAAAACTGATCCATTGCAGAGATTCTAAGAGTCAATGGTTTGTTTAACTAAGATAATTCTTTGTGCATTGTGCATAGTATGAGAATGAGATTGGGTGACCGACTCTAGATATAAATTGTGATTTGAACAAGCACATAACAGACATCTTAGAGTCATTTTATCTTGGTTTCTTGTAAAAGAAAAGAAAAATAATTATTTTTGTTTACATTATACACTGTATTATAATTAGAGGAACTTTCCTGCTTTTTCCTGCGTCTTTGCAACGAAGAAGTGCTTGCTTTTTTTCGCAATGAAGTACTAAGCTTTTTAATAACTTGAAGAATTGCTGTGTTGTAAACCAGAAGAGACTTTTGGATATTAAGCTGTTTAATTAGATTTTTTGCGGTTCTCTGAGTGTTCAGAATTTCAGACAGCTACCTTGACAATGTGGGATGACTGCACAGAAATAAAAGAGGAAGTGGGGCCTGCAGCCGCCCTCCTGAAAGAGGAAGTTGACACTTCTGAGAGGGGTCAGCATGGGGAGACTGAGACAGTGCAAAGGTGACAATTCACTTGAGACTTTTCCTAAAGACAATTTTGCCATGCATTATGACATTTTGTGGCAGGATGGATCAAAAGCCAGAGCGAGGAGAGTGCCATCACAGCCTGATGATCAAATGTATCAGCCTGAAGTTCAACTGAATGACAATCCACACAGAAAGACAATCAGCCTTGTTGGCTAGGTGCTGCATTTTCAATGATCACTACAGAGACCGTTTCAAATTTAGTTATTATTTAACTTGATTGTTTTTGATTATCCACTGGTTTCAGCAATTCTTCATATTTCTTCATATTCTTCTCTGTTTAAACTAACACTTTGAATCTGCTTTCAATAGGTACCAGTAACAGCCCTACTCAGTTAAAACTGGGGCTTGATTCTCTGGAAAAGACCTTACATTAACCAACTAGTGGTAAAAGCATGTATTTGTTGAGGATAGAAAATACACTATGTCTAGAAAAGCTAAAATATTGGTCACTCCATTTCATTTAAAGGTAATTTTCTAGATTCAATAAAAACAATGGATCTAATTATAAACATTTGAAAACACATGCTGTCATCACCGAGGGTACGAGATGGAAATGTTATTTTCTTTTTGTCCATGGATCAAAGATTGTGTGAAGATTTCTAAATCTCCTTTTAAATAGCTTATGAGCAACAACAAAAAGTTTGGAAAATTGAAATTGTGCAATGAACGACAAATTGCTTTTGAGAAATAAAAAATGGACTCTCTCAACTGCAACTGTAGGTCTATACGATTATTGTTTTAAAGTGTTTAATCTATTTGTTTTGAAAAGTTAGGTTTACGTTCACGGTGTTAAACTCAAACACATGGCGACTGCATCGGACACTTGAAAACTGATTATCCTAACGTTTAGACACTGTCGCAAGGGGAATGCCACAGTGTGTCTACGTTCAGTACTTTCTGTCGTCGTAAAAGTTGTTAACGTTCAAATTCGGTGGTTTTCCACTCCTAAATTAATATATATGTATATATATATTCCCCATTCAGTTCATAAACTGCTATGGCAGACAAAAAGGTATGAATCTATGAGAGGGGTGTGTGAAATACGTTCTAAGACAAATAAATTATGTCAATCAAAACAGCTGTATCTAAATTTATTAAAATCCTACACAGTGTAGATTTAAGTGGGCCCACAGAGGTTAAAATATACCCAATAAAATAACGACCATGGATGATTTTGGCTAACTATCCTGGCCTGTGTTATTATTGTGGCAGAAAGAAACAGAGCCACACCTGCACAGCGTGTAACTTTGGGAAGGCAGAGAGCAAGCAAGCTTGCCCTGTCCACCCCATACTTAACTTTTTCCTTTTACAGGACGTCATCATGGATCTCATCGAACAGAACTGATTCTGTTCCAAATGTATACAAATATTGTCTGGTTACTGTTTGACATGGAATTTTACAGGTCTCATCAAAAAAGGACGACCGGCCAGACAAGCAGATGACATAATACATCTGTCTCTAACAAAAAATACTTAAGGTCTCCATTCACAGGTTGTTCTTGTGGTTCACTCCACAAACAAGGTCTAGTGGAGTGTTCTGAGGAAACATCTTGCAACTATCAGCCAGGTTGGAGACCGTGACACTTCCGTCCAAGCATCTCACCTTAAACTACACCAACCAGCCTGAGCAACCCCACACGCCATCCCCAAACGCCAACCCCACACGCCAACGCCAACCCCACACGCCAACGGCAACCCCACACGCCAACGGCAATGCCAACCCCAAACGCCATCCCCAAACGCCAACCCCAAACGCCAACGCCAACCCCACACGCCAACGGCAATGCCAACCCCAAACGCCAACGCCAACCCCACACGCCAATCCCAAACGCCAACGGCAATGCCAACGCCAACACGAAGGATAAAGTGGGGGATCAAGGACGTGCTAGTAACGTACCTCCCTTGCCAACGAGGGAAAGCCCATTGCAACGGTTCGCAAAGAATCACCCTGGTGAAGATTGAGCGTCCATGGGGCAACGAGATGATCAACACATCTGGAGGAAGATGTGTACCAACTAATGGTTTAAGCTTAGCATAATAATTAATTTTGTGTGATGTTTATTGATGCTTTATTTGGTCAATCAACCAAATTAATTGATCAAACTATACTGTAGGACTGAGTATTTAGATCTCATGATTTGAACAATCACTGATTAATTTGAAAATATTTCGGGTACACGTAAACTGAGAAAAGGAAAATCTCTTAATTCTGTATAGTATAGCTATAGGGACTCTAATTTGGTACATTACTGTAAAAATTATAAATAATCTAGGGACTATTTTTGAAGAAACTTGAGGGTTTTAAAACCCTAATGCAGACATCATAGATGCTAAAAAAAATTAATAGTGGCAATAGTTGTTCTCTAATAAGAGAATGGGTGATAAGTTACTTTGCCGGACTAGGTCCGAACAGATAATTGGGTAAACTTCTATAGCGATGACTGAATGACTAAATTAAATATTTTTTAGGTGTTTCCATTTGCTAAAATAGCACAAAAAAAACTTTCAAAAGGAGACTGATTTTAGGAAACATTCATTTCTGGATTATTATTATTGAAGTAATACATTTCCAAATTTCCAACTTATTACTCTAATGTTTTAATGAAACCCAGAGCATGAATTGGAGCAAATTATGTAGGGGGCACAAAGATAAAACCTAGATCAAGAACAATGTAACCCAAACATGTTAAATTTAAACTAAAATGAGTCTAATCAGTTCAGACATTTCAGCGAAATCAGTTCATTCTGAAAAAAATAAGATGGTAGGAAGATAAGTTGTTACAGATTAAATGGCATGTCAGCAACTAAGGCTATTCTCATGGCAAGAGCTGGGTTAAACAGAGTTAATTTTAAAATAATGACATTGTTTGAAACAAAATAATAAAATTATTGATATTTGTGTTAAGGATAAAAATGAAAAATACTAGAATAACTTTTTTGGTTAGATTTTATTACACAGATCCTTTAAAAAAGCTAAAACAATCGCCTGCTTGAATTAAAAGCTAACAAAATAAGGTTAAGAAAAATGGTTAATCAGCAGGATCAGCCTGTTAAAGGCCTAATAGATCAATGAGATTCAAAATCCAGAGAAAGATGATACTTAAACTTGACTCAAGGTTTACTGAAGTTAAAAGGGGATGTACTATGGTATGTTTAGCTTTTTACTAAAGATAGAATTAGATTGCTTGAAGATAGAATGTTGGGAAGAAGATGAGAAGAGTGTATGTGGTAACATTGGAAATTGGTTGTATTTTCATTACAGCTTAGGATGCTGATTGAAGGAATATCTTACAGGTATTATCAAGTGAAAGATGAAACATGGTATGATTAGAGATATCAGGTGGTATTAAAGTCACTGACTTATAATGGGATGATTTGGTAAAGGTAAATTAGATTGCAGGTAAATCATGCGGGTATCGAATAATTCATTATAGGAAGAGAGGGGAATGTGATGGATTTTAATTAATCAACTAACATTTGTTTTTCTTGCAGGAATGACATTCATATGCTTTTATATGTTTCCAAACTCTTTGGGGAAAACTTGTGACTTTGAGTGTGTGTATAAATAACAATTAGGTAAGTGAAACTAGACAGATGACTAGTTCTCAAACCTTGTAATAAGTAATCACAAAAACAGAGTTTGCTTGTGCCAGTGACAGAGGGAAAAGGTTGGGGCTTTTGAACCAATTGAACCAATCATATTGAAGGTGACATGTTAGTCTTATTTGTTTTCTCGATTCTATAACAACTGTTGTATCTGTGTTATCTGGTGGGATTCTCAATGGGATTTGTCCGAGATCCTCCGGCCTTGCTTCTTCGGAGAGATTCCCTGAGAACTGCTCGGGAAGATCTCCTGGCCGTGATTAAAGCATTTAAAGGAAATTTGCTTGAGTCTGTTTGTTGATTATTCCTGCGCAGGAAGCTAGTTTAGGAAGTAAGATAGTTTAGGGAAAAATCAAGTTAGAGTAAGAAACTCGGCCAGTTGTCGACTGAAGATACAAGAGCGAGTATAAAGGTAGGTATATATACTGGTGTCAATTTGGAGAATGGATGAATCGGATACTAGTTATAAAATTATAAACTTATCGAGTCTTTTATAGATTCCGATATGACTTTAAACCGACGACTCGCTCGCTGTTGTCTGTGCTGCAGGAGTGTGTGTATCAGTGTATTGGATCCGTGCAGCTCTTAAAGGTACAGCAGCCTAATATTCCTGCTGTCGTCTGTATAATAACACTAATCAAACAACAAAAGAAAGTGAAAACTCACTCGTTCTCGACTAAATAACTTTTGTAACTGTGTTTGTAATGTATATTTTATCTATAAAGTGCAGTGTTTTTATTTGATTAGTGACATTTCTGAAGTAAACTAATCCTTTAATCTCATTTTAGTTCTACATAGATTCAGTTCATTTCAATAAAGTATTGATGTTGTAAAGTTAGATTCAGTTCAGCTCATCTGTTAGTGTTAGTGCAGTTAAGGCCAGACACTACAGGCAAAAACTGTGTTTTTGAGATTTTGGGCTTTTTGGCTTTTCATAAAGTGTTTTTTCAGACTAGTGGACAGAAAACATCCAAAATACACTTTTAACTGTATCTCTTCGAGCACTTTGTCTATTTGTGTCTGTAGATTTCAACTACAGTAAATATCTATAAAGGCCGTTTTCTCAAAATGAGTTTTTCTTCCTACATTGAGCCAGAAATCTCCACTCGAGTAACACTTACATACACCAAACTTTAAAGTTTTATTCTTCTATATATTCTGAAGGTTTTTGCAGAGGGGTTTGTTCATATATAATTATCCTGATTTTATTCAACGTTTTATTCCTAAAAAAATGGCGAAAATGTATTTATTTTTGGCTGTTGACGGTATTTTTAGTGATAAATAGAGAGATCCAAAATCCCATCTGTAAAAACCTTTGACTCTAATATTTAAAACAAGGATTTTGAACCTGACGTTATCCAATGTTCAGATTCTTGTTCTATGAAATGTATGCAAATTAGTGCATATTTAATTAGATCACGCCTAATTTGCATATTTAAACATACAATTACAGAAAACACCTGAGGTGTCTCGCCTTAAACTGATAATATTGCTGAGTAATCATTGTCTTTTAAACCCCAGTTGTAAGATTTGCATTGATCCCGTTTCTGTAAACTCAGGATGAGCTGTATGATCATCTGGAGGAGCTGGAGATCATGAAGGTGGAGAAGCAGGTGAATGAAGCCATGACCTGGATGAACAACAAAATGTACCTGCAGAGCAAACAGAGTCTCAGCCAGGACCCAGCCGTTAAAGCCCAAGAGATTCAGGCCAAAACCAAGGTACAGACTTCATGAAACGCTTGATAGGTGGATTATGGATTATCCATACATGTCTGAATTAGGGATAAGCATTTTTCAAAAGTATTGCATTCAAATATTTGGGATTCGAGCATGTGTTTGCGTCATTACGTCACATCTGTCCACATAAAGAACGACTAGTCTCGGCTAGTCGGCTATGAGTGTGAGGATGTTGGAGATTTATAGCGGTTTCTCACAGCACTTGATATAATTAAACTTATCAGTTTGTTGGCGGATCCAGAAAGGTTCAAACGACAAACAGCAGTGACGACTGGAGATTCCGCGTGTGATCATAGATACTAAACCTATGCGCGTGAACTTGACAATCGACTACTGTGGACTTCGAACGAAAACAGGAAGTAAATACAGGAATGTGCGCTGGCTAAATTAACTTTATTTTTATGAATATCTTTCACATCTACTGCAGTCAGATTCACCGTGTTCACTCTGAAGGAATCACTCACATTGGCTGTGCACTTGTAATGACACATCAAGGATGTTAAGAGGCTAAAAGCAGGTTTAAAACTTGCCCCATTTAAGTCAACAGGGTGCAAATTTTAAAAAGAGGATAACACGGTGTAGGCAACACCGATTTTTGTCGTTGTCTGTACTGACAGCACTCCAAATTTACAAAAAAATTAGCTCAATGTTAAAATTGACCGGAGTTCTCCTTTAATTAAACTTATCAATTTGATGGCGGATCCAGAAAGGTTCAAACGACAATCAGCAGAGACGACTGGAGATTCTCCCGCTGTAAAATGCAAAAGACTTCAGACTTCGGAGCGGCTACAGAGAAAAAGAGACTGCAACCGGCCCATGGGAAAACAAGGATAATATCGGAAGGGCATTAAATGTCACGCAATCCTGATGTTGTTCACATTAACAATTTGAGAACTAAGTATAATTTGAACGGTTTGACGTGATATGATAAGCTATCGTTAGATTTAATCAGCGTGATTTACTGTAATGCTTTTTTCCACTTAGTTGGTCAGAACAAAAGTGAATGTCAAACTTCCAAAAAGTAGAATCTGTGATTGCGAACGCCAGGATCCACACCGGCAGCGACTGACAGCCACACATTCTCCTCAAAACATTGGGTTCATCCGCGCTGTGCCGTGCCGAGGCACAACCCACGTAAAGTTGACAATTCCGCGAATAACTGCAATTGCAGATTTCTAACAGAGATGGCGACATAG
This sequence comes from Leuciscus leuciscus, assembly GCF_965113295.1. NCBI lineage: Eukaryota > Metazoa > Chordata > Actinopteri > Cypriniformes > Leuciscidae > Leuciscus > Leuciscus leuciscus. The sequence continues at coordinate 3,624,145 of NC_138740.1, forward strand.
AGGGCAAACTACGGACTGCAGCTTTAAATGACGTTTAACAGGAAAGATTTTTTTTTTTTTTAAGAGCATTTCTGAACAAGCTCACGACTAGTTGAAAACATTAAAGAATATGTGTAAACAAAAAATATAAAGAACAAAAACATTTAAGCTCAAGCAGCGGGAACGGAAAAAAACACGCTAATAAAGCAGACTGCGTCAATTATTGTGTATGTGAAGTTTTAGCTATAGTTATATAGCATGTTAAAGTGGTTACTTTTTGAGGGTGAGCAAAAACGCACAGTTTTTGTGTGTGTCCCTTTAAATGCAAATGAGCCTCTTACTCCCGGCACAGTGGGCGGAGCTACAACAGCTCATGTCCTGAAACTTTCAAGAACTTTTAGCCTTTTATGTTCAAACTGGAGTCAGAAAGATGGAGAGACTCAAGAAGAAGTGACAACATGTACACAACATTTCTGAATGGTTAGTTGATGAATTTATGTAGCTGATGTGTAGTTATCCTCTAGTCATTGATTGGCATATTCTGTCATGATAATCTATAAATCGTGTTCCGGGGGCGGAGTTTATGTAAATTTTAGGGTTGGTGATGTCACTAAACCCGGGAGGAATGTGGTGTAGTCTCTACCAGCCGTTTGTTGTAGTCCTTAAAAATCTATTTCTGTAAAAGCAAATATCTCCCTTTGCTTTGAACGTTGAGTGTCGTAACTTTGTAGATGTTGTTTATTCTCAAACAGCAACATTACACACTAACTAAAGTTAGAAAAGTGAAATCATAATCAACCACCCCTTTAACACGCTCCACAGCGCCACCCAGTGCATTTTATTATAACGGCGAGTTAGTGCTTGGTTGGGATTTATCATGGATTCACTGCATTTACGGCCAGCAAAGCAACGTAGTAAAAAATTGTTATAATAATTACAGATCAAAAACTCTAATATTCGTGCACACCCCTAGTCTGAACCTTCCATCTGCAACTTTTCCCATTATACAGGAGCTGTATTCTTGTAATCATATTGTCAGCAAACCTAAGCCCAAAGTGGAGCCTCCAAAGGAGACGGCGGCCGAACAGAACGGTCCCGTTAACGGACAGGGGGATTCAGAGCCCCAGCCGGAGAAGAGCCGAGTCCCGGAAACACCAGACGCCAAACTCCCCGAGATGGACATTGACTAGCTCCTCTTACACGCCTCTGCGTTCGGATTAAAAAACATTACCCAATCCAGCAAATGTTCTCTTGCTCTTGGTGGCATGTTTCTTTCTTTGTGTTTCACTGTTTAAAAACAATAATATTTTTTGTAACTGGGAACAAAACATGTAACATGTATAGGAAGAGATCAGAGATCCACTGGTTGACGATCACACGTTGATCTGATTGGTTACAAGGTAGTTTGTGACGTCAGAAACACCAGCGATTTCAAAGTGTGTGTTTGAGACTGTCTTTGGTTCACTGCAGTTTTAAGGAGAAAATACTCAGCAATGCTGTCGACTTATGAACTTACACATGGTTTGTCTTAAAGCATATTAAAAACACCACATAGACACATCAACAACATTAAAAGCTGGATTTTCACCACAGGGGGGCTTTAAGACATTGTAAGAAATTGGTCCCTTCAAAAACATCAGTTCATACATTATCAGAAAATACAATTCATACACAATAGTCTATTTATAAGCACTTTCTCACAAACGCATCAGTTTCAGATACAACTGCCTAAAAGATGTTTTTTACTTTTTAAAGTCCTGCATTATTGATACTTAAGTACATTATTTGTCACTGAATTATTAGTATGTTTTTTTGTGTGTGCTGATTTTATGAAAGTATTGTAAAAAAATAAAAATAAAAATGCTTAACCGGGTGGACAAAGTAGAGGAGCGCGGGGCACAAAGGTAACGCGGGGCTAGTTGTAACACACTTGTTTTAAATACTTCCACACGTGACGAATGACGAAACTTGGTGTTTTTACTAGTTGCCATATCAACACTATATAGAGAAAAAATTGCGCCAAAATTATTATTTTTTGTGGAAGATATCCATAGACATTTATTAAACCATAGCAAAAGTTAATTTCTTACTTGTTAATTTTTCATCTCTATTTTTTGTGTTTATTTAAAATTAGACAAATCTGATATTATTTTAATCTCCAATATGCTATTTAACAGTTGAGATAGTTCTTTAATGCTTTGCTAGAAGACACTAGCAGGGTTTAAATCCCAGTTGTGCAGGTGGGGCATGTTGTCACACTGCGTTACAATGAGCCCCTATTAGAAATATGCTATTCTATTCTATACTTTTATGAATTCTATTGAGAAAACATGAGAAAAAGGTGAATAAAGACTGAGAGTCAATGTTCAGAAATTACTAATTATTAATTTGTTTTGAACTATGTTGTAAAGCTGTGTTTTCCTGTGTTCGTAGTCAAAACTCAAAAATGAGTTTATATTTAATTATTAAAAAATGCCATTATTTTATATGAAAAGGTTAATAATTGTATTTTATTTAGAAAATATTTTAGTTTGTCTTGTATATTTTTTTAATTAGATCAGATAACATTTTAAGCTGTCATATGGTCATGTTACAATGTACCCCTCACATGTTACAATGTACTCCACCTATGGGGCATGTTGTCACATTTCACTTCCATTCTTTCGGGGTATATCAAGAAAAAAGTATACACTGTATTAATAAAACAAAAACACATAATTGTACTAGACATGTGGGAAATTAATGTGGGAAAAAATAAATACTCTGAACCATAAGTAGATTTACACAAACTGAGAAAGTCAAAAAGCGTTACTTTGTGCCCCGCTCTCCCCTATGTTTTTTTGTGTGTGTGCTGATTTTATGAAAGTATTGTAAAATAAATAAAAAATGCTTAACAGGGTGAACAAAGTACCCAAGATCGTGTTTAACAATATTTGTGTGAGAAAAAGTGTATTTTTTTTAATTCCCTCGTGGCGACGACATCGGATGACGTCACGGTCATCGATCGTCGACTCTCGTGGAATGTTGTTTTCCGGTGGAAGTGCGTCACGAGGGAAAATGATGATTTAAAAATCAATTACTGGGTATAAATGCATATAGTCAGCCTGAATATGTAGCCAAGATCGTATTTGAGTGATATTTTGGTGAAACCAATAATATTTTAGATTTTAAATGTCCTTTAAATAAAATGTGTTTCCCTGGTAGAGACGATGTCGGATGACGTCACGTCCATCGACCGTCGTGTTGTTTGAAATAGAGACTAGAAGTGCCATATTTTCTTTTGTTAGTGGTTTTACTCGGCCAGACCACAGTTCTTCTTGATATATGGATATAATTCTTCTGCTCACCAAGGCTGCATTTATTTGATAAAAACCAATAATAAAAAAAACTGTAATATTGTGAAATATTATGACAATTTAAAATGACTGTTTTCTATTTTAATATATTTGAAACTGTAATTTATTCCTGTGATCAAAGCTGAATGTTCAGCATCATTACTCCAGTCTTCAGTGTCACATGATCCTTCAGAAATCATTCTAATATGATGATTTGATGCTCAAGAAACATTTCTGATTATTATCAATTTTGAAAACAGTTCATGATGCTTTGATGAATAGAAAGTTCAAAAGAACAGCATTTATTTAAAATACAATATTTTCAAACATTATAAATGTCTTTACTGTAACTTTTGATCAGTTTAACTCATCCTTGATGAATAAAAGTATTGATTTATTTTATTTATTTCCCCAAAAAATAAAATTAAAAATCTTACTGACCCCAAACTTTTGACCGGTAGTGTTTAATGTTACAAAAGCTTTAGATTTCAGATAAATGCTGTTCTTTTGAACTTTCTATTCATCATATCATCATGAAATAAAAATGTAAATAACTGTTTTCAACATTGATAATAATAATGAATGTTTCTTGAGCATCAAATCATCATATTAGAATGATTTCTGAAGGATCATGTGACACTGAAGACTGGAGTAATGATGCTGAAAATACAGCTTTGATCACAGGAATAAATTACAGTTTCAAATATATTAAAATAGAAAACAGTCATTTTAAATTGTCATAATATTTCACAATATTACTGTTTTTTTATTATTGTTTTTTATCAAATAAATGCAGCCTTGGTGAACATTAAAAACATAAAAAAATCTTACTGACCCCAAACTTTTGAACGGGTAGTGTATATGGATATAATTCTTCAAAGGAAAATACCACCTTAATGGATGTGATTAGTGATCATATAGGATACAGTACTGGATAAATAAATACCCAAATGCTGGTCTTATTTTGGCTGGGGATTTTAATATGGTATTAAATAGTGATTTGGATAGGTTTCCTTCAAGAGCAGATTCTGTATGTCCAATTATGAATGCATTTATGATGCGATGTAGTGTTGTTGATATATGGAGAGAAACAAATCCACAGCAGAGACTCTATACCTGGAGCAGCGAGGACCTCTCTAAGCAGTCTCGAACACATCACTGGCTTATTCCCCAAAGTCTAGCAAACAGCTGTAACTCAACCAGCACTCTTACAGACCACAGTGCTGTCTCTCTTAAGGTGAGTCTCTCAGCATCCCTTGATTTCAGATCAACTCCTTCTTATTGGAAATTGAACAATTCTCTTCTCCAGTTTAAAGATGTTTAAAAAGAATATTTCATTATTGATTGAGCAGTATTGGAAGAGAGCTTTAGCGTTAGATTAGTTGCCTGTGGGAGCTGATGAAGTTTGAAATGGGTAAATATTTCAGAAAATTTGATAAATTTGGCCAGTTTTATGGAATATTATTATTTTGAACAGTTTTTCTGAAGAGTGCTTTCAAAGATGTCATTTCCACCACTTTTCAATTTATGTATTTTATTACAATATAATATTGTAAAACTGATTATATAAGATTATGTATCTGTCAACAACATCAGTGGCTACCTAATCATGTAACAAAATAAATCTTAAAACTTCATACATTTTTATTTAAAGTTGCTAAATGCCAGGAATTGGGATTTTTGCCTACAGCATTTCATTTTTGCTCAGGTTTATGTTTATTATAAGTCACTCACACATATATTGTAAGTAATGAACTATTAATACTTGATTTAAAATACATTTAGATCCACATCATTTGTTATTCTTTTTTCTTAAAAACTGTAGTGGTGGAAATGATGGTTTTTGGTGAAAAGATTGTTTATTTTTACTTAAATTGCCAGTCCAAAATATTTTTAACCATGTATTTTATTATTTAACATATATGTGTCAGGGTTTTCAGAGGAAGCAGACAAGATGTAAGTTTAACTCTTTTAATTGCAGAATGAACGGAGATGCAGAAAGATGGTGAGTAACAGCAACACAGAATAACAGTGAATGCTTAGCTGATTAGTAATGTCTGTGTGTCTGTGTCTGTGTCTATGTCTCTGTCTCTCTCTCTCTGAGTGCATGCTGGGAGTGTGTGTGGGAGCTGAGCGTGTTTGATGAGAGCTTTTGCGGGAATTTTGTTTTTCCTATCTTTTTTTGTTACTTTTTGTTTCCCTTTCTTTCTTTCTTTTTTATTTATTAATTTATTTTCTTTCCCCCTCGTTTTTTAAACAGAGTAGGAGAGGAATTTTTGTTTTTCCTCTCAGTGTGTGTGCGTTCTGAGACGCCAGAATGGCGTCTGTTCCCACGCCGGGAACGCCAACACTGTCACTGCGGAACGGGTGCAGGTGTGTGCCGGAGCCCGGAGTGACAGTGGAGGATCTGCTGCTGGTGATAGGAGAGCAGGTGGATTTTGAGAATGTCGTATCGGCCTCTCGGATGAACAAAGCAGTTGTTGTGCTTTTAAAGTCTGAGGCGCTAGTTAATCAGTTGACTGTCAGTGGTATATGGGTGAAGGAAGCATATGTTCCGGTAACCCCGCTATCCGCTCCAGCAACTAAAGTCACCATTTCAAATGTCCCGCCCTTTGTATCTAATGATGTTATCACTAAAGAGTTGCAAAGATTTGGTAAAATCGCGGGTCCCGTCCGAATAATTCCCTTAGGGTGTAAAAACACCGCGTTAAAGCACGTCCTTTCGTTTAGACGCCAGGTTTACATGTTTTTAAATTCACCAGAGCGAACTTTGGAAGTCTCTTTCCGTGTCATTCAAAGTGGGAATTCTTTGATGGTTTATGCCACTACTGACAGTCTACGCTGTTTTGATTGTGGAGATCTGGGCCATAAGCGCTTCGCGTGTCCACACAGAGACGAACAGCGCGAGTCTACATCTCACGCAAATAACATTGATCAATCAGCAAATAACACGGGAACACGGAACGCTGAGGAGCAGGATAAAGTCATTACAGAGGAAGAGCAGGGACAGCAGGAGGTGAGTGAAAATAATGTAAATATTGTGAGTGAGGAACAACCTGGCTGCAGTTATGTTTCTGATAAATCAGTGTGTGCGTCTGTTGTTGATAAGAGTGAGACTCAAGCTGATGCTGAGGTTGTGTGTCAGAGTAATGATACAGTACAGGTAGAAGGTGAAGAGGAAACCATGGATGATGAGATGGAAGATTTATCTCAGTGTAGTAATGATGGAATGAAAGATGATGAGCAGTGGTAAGAGGTTGTAAAAGATATGTATACTGTTGAACAAATCAACTCTTTTCTTGACAAAACAAAAGGAAAACCCGGAGTTGAAATAGCTGACTACTTCCCTGATGTGGAAAAGTTTATTTCTTCTGTAATGTGGGCTAGAAAAATGAGCAACTATGAAGAGCTTTCACAACAAAAGAGGTTTCGTTTAAAGAAACATATAACTAATTTAAGAGTAGGTAAGAAAGCAGGAAAAGCGAGGGGGAAAGCTAAATAATTATGACTGTTCATTTTTCTTTTCTTTACTGCTTTCTTTTTCTCTCTCTCTTCCTTATGGAGACCTTACGGGTGGGTTCCCTAAATGTAAATGGGATGAGGGATGGGAAGAAAAATTGGTTACTTTCAGAAACTATACGCCTAAAAGATCTCAGTGTTGTATTTTTGCAGGAGACCCATAGTGACCAAAGTAATGAGGTTGACTGGGGTTTGTGGTGGGAAGGAGAGAAGTTTCTCAGTCATGGGACTAATCTTAGTGCTGGAGTGGCTGTGCTTTTTTCCTCTGGTCTTAATGCAAAAATGTTATTAAAAAATGAGGTAGAACCAGGGAGATTATTACTTATTCGAGCTGAAATTAGAAATCTTGTTTTTGTGTTCATAAATATTTATTCTCCTAATTTAGGACCAGATAGGTTGCAGTTTTTTAACAAACTGGAGAAAATTTTAAGCCAACAGCAGGATGGGGATTTAATAATATTAGGAGGAGATTGGAACTGCACTTTAGACTTCACAAAAGACAGGAATGGAGAAGAACCTCACGCACAGTCAGCTGCAGTTTTAGCCAATGTGATAAAAAAACTAAATTTATCAGATGTATGGAGGGAACACAATCTATCAGCACAACAATATACATGGGTAAAATTTAGTAATGGTAGGATTTCTGGGGCACGATTGGACAGGTTCTACACATCACACAATATGAGAAATAGAGTTAAACACACAGCTATCACTCCTGTATCCTTTTCTGATCACAAACTCATTACAATACAGTGTTCATTGGTGAAAAGAGCTCAAAAGAGTTACTACTGGCATTTTAACATTAAACTTCTGGATGATAAGTACTTCTGTGAGAACTTTGGAGTTTTTTGGGAAACCTGTAAAACTGAGAAATGTTTATATGAAAGTATAATTCAGTGGTGGGAAATCAGCAAGATTCATATAAAAGGGTTCTGTCAGCAATATGCAACCCATTCTTCTTTGGTTTTAAAAAAGACATTAGAGTTGCTAGAAAAGGAGATCATTGACATTGAGAAGACCATGACTGTTAATGATACTGCAGATTTACAAGAACTGTGGACAGAAAAGAAAAACCAGTTGAGCCTCATTCTAAATGAAAAAGTTAAAGGAGCCCTTGTAAGGAGCCGTTTTTTAACAACAAGGGACATGGATGGTCCTACATCTTATTTTTTTAATTTGGAGAGAAAAGCTGGACAGGAAAAGCAGATGTACTGTTTAAAAGAAAATAATGGAAAAGAAACCTCTGATCCAGTCACAATGCGTAGAATCGCTGTGGATTTTTACTCTGATTTATTTAATGCTGAAGCCTCGGATGAAGAGTGCACAAATGCAGTGGCGGTTCTACATTGAATTACACCCTGGGCGAGACCCCCTTCCAGCGCCCCCCAATCCTCCCCCCCCCCCCCCCCCCCCATATTTGGACATCATTTTTCTAACCCCATTGGCAGATCATGTTTTGCTTGTTTTAAGCAAAAACTCAATTTTTATTTATTTCCACCAGAAAACAAGACTTAATATCTTATGTAATTTTACTACTTTAGTAATATAACGTTATGCATCTTTATTTAAGAAATGTTTGATATTTCGACTGGAAACAAGACAAAAATACTAAGAAAAGCATTTTTTTGCAGTGTAATAACTGAACTTGTAACAGTTTTGTTGCAAAGCACAATATTATGGTGAAATTAGATCTCGTGTTTGAGTTAAAACCGAATTATTGTTAAGCATAGCAAGAATCATAGCAAAAAGGCTAACAAATAAGAGTTATACGCACCAATTAATATTGCCCCTTCATTCATGACATGGATACCGTAATCATACAGAGAAAACATAGTTGCATACCTTTATCTTTCGCTCGTTTCTAAATTGGGCACCTGATGGCTTTGACCTTTCTTGTCCATCTCTTATTTGGCACTCGACATCGACAATCAACAGATTTCCCCTGACCCCCTCCATACCAACTGTCACTCACGACGAGTCACGACCAGAAGTCAAGACTAAACCAATTCACCTTGGTGGTGGTGACCAAGTTATCGTTTTGTATTACCTATTTTTATTAGCCATGCAGACAATTCAGAAAAACAAAAATGTGCAGGAAATATAGAGGCCTGTATTTATAATATTCTGAATGAAATGTGCGTTATTTGGAAGAAAGTCGAGGTGTGACTGACTTAGATAACTATATGGATCCCCCCCCCCCCCCCCCCCCCTTGTCCGTTCCATTTGGGAGAGACCCAGAGGTGAAAGGTCATCCGCGCCCGCGCCTCCGCGCCTCCGCGCCCCCTCCCCTTTCCCCTTCTCAAACAAACAGCTTCTGTGCACGGCATCTTCTCAGCAAGCAGGGGCGCCTGCAGCTGCAGGGGGCGCAAATTTGCCAATTCCCCACACAGTGAAATGATAGATAATAGAAAACCGCTTCGCGGCGCAGATTTATTTTTTGTATTTTTATTTTCTGCTCGTGCCGGCGGCGCCGCCCCCCAAAAAATGCCGCCCCGGGCGATTGCCCGGTTCGCCCGTGCCAAAAAACGCTACTGCACAAATGAACTGCTTCAGGATCTTCCTGTGTTAACTCCAGAACACAAACAGATGTTAGAGACTGAGCTCACCTTTGAGGAGGTTACCGCTGCAGTCATGGGGCTCTCTTCAGGACGGGCACCTGGCTTAGATGGATTACCTGCAGAGTTTTATAAGAACTTTTGGACTGTTTTAGGACATGACTACTTTGAGGTTTTGCAAAACTGCATTACAGAAGGAATCCTTCCCACAAGCTGTCGGCGGGCTGTTTTAACACTACTCCCAAAAAAGGGCGATTTAACGCTATTAAAGAACTGGAGGCCTGTAGCAATTTTTTGCTCCGAATACAAAGTATTTTCTAAATGTCTGGCCAACAGGCTAAATACTGTATTGTATGAAATCATACACAAAGACCAGTCTTACTGTATAAAAGATCGATCCATCACAGATAATTTGCATTTGGTACGGGACATGCTTGATTTTGCTTTTCAAAATAATATTAATATTGGGTTTCTGTCATTAGATCAGGAAAAAGCTTTTGACAGAGTTGACCATACTTATCTTTTTAATACGTTAAAGGCTTTTGGATTTGGGGATGTTTTTATCTCTAAGATTAAACTGTTATATACTGAGGCTACTTGTATGGTTAAAATGGTTGGTGGCCTAAGTACTCCTGTGAAGATCCACAGAGGTATTCGGCAAGGGTGTCCTCTCTCGGGTCAGCTGTACAGCATAGCTATTGAGCCTCTGTTATGTAGATTAAGAAGACAGCTCACTGGTTTAAATGTTAGTACACTGGTTTTTAAAGAACCTACTAAACTCTCTGCATATGCAGATGACATTACAGTGTTAATTAGTGGTCAGAGTGAGGTTCAATCTTTAAAAGGAGCTCTAGAATGTTACGGGAAGGCATCTTCGGCTAAAGTTAACTGGGGTAAAAGTGAGGCTCTTTGGTGTGGTCTTGGTCTGAATAGTCCAGCACTTCCTAGTGGATTACAGTGGGGGAGAACAGGTTTTAAATATCTTGGGGTGTTTTTAGGAGTAGACGAATATAAAAGGAAAAACTGGGAGGGCTTAGTGGAGAAAGTGTGTGCTCGGTTGTCTCACTGGAAATGGTTGCTGCCTCGGCTGTCCTACAGGGGGAGGGTCCTGGTCTGCAATAATCTAGTGGCTTCATCGTTATGGCACAGGATGATGATTCTAGAGCCTCCAGAGGAAATCCAGAAAAACCTGGTGGACTTTTTCTGGTCGGGACAGCACTGGCTGAGGGCGCCAGTACTGTATCTGCCTATTCAGGAAGGAGGACAGGGGCTGGTCGACATCAGTTCCAGAATCCGAGCCTTCAGGCTCCAGGCGGCTCGGAGACTACTCTATGGGGAGCATGTGAGCTGGGCTGAGGTGGCCTGTTCCCTTCTGAGGAGAGCTGGTAACATGGGGCTAGACCGACACCTTTTTCTCATGGACATCAACAAGCTGGACTTAACAGGATTGACACCTTTCTACCGGTCAGTACTGAGAGCATGGACACTTTTAAAAATATCTCGGGAGCCAAATGGTGCACTGGACCTGTGGATGAGGGAAGAACCTCTGCTCTTAAACCCGGCACTGGCTTTGGACATTTTTAACTCAGTCTCCCTCAGAAGAGCTTTATGGTCTGCAAACATTACAAAAGTTGGACTTATGATCTCTGAGGATGGGTGGATATCTGCTGAAAATTTGGCTCAAAAACTGGATATTAGATCAGTTCGAGTGGTGGAGAAGAATGCTGACTCAAATACGGGAGTTTTTGCCCCAGGAATATAGACTGGTTTTAGAGTCATCTGGTGGGGAGGAGGAAACCTCTACTTTCCCAGAACTGGTGTTTTCAGCAGAAACTGGAATATGGCAAGAGACTGAGGGAGGCCTGCTTTCTTTTAAGACCCCCCAGTTGGAACTTTTTAGTAACACTGGGAAAAAAGCTTTTTATGTACTGTGTGTGAAAGTGTCACATCTGCACTCGCTTGAGAGTGTGAGAGAGTCAAAGTGGCAGGAGTTTTTTGGGCCAGGCGCTTCCCCTAAAGGCTGCTGGAGGTCCCTGTACAAGACTCCTATAGAGAAAAGGTCCGGAGACCTTCAGTGGAGGATTGTGCATGGGATAATAGCCACAAACAGACACAGAGCACACCTTGACCCACAGGTAGGGGAGGGCTGTCCGTTCTGTGGGATGCAGGAAACAGTTTTTCATTTGTTTTTTGATTGTTTTAGGCTAGAGCCATTATTTAACAAATTAGAAGAGTGGTGTCTGACCCTTGGTGAAGTTTTTATGCCTATGTTTTTTATTTATGGGCCTAAATACAGCAAGAAAAAAAAGAAGTTCATGTTTTATTAAATTGCTTATTTGGGCAAGCCAAAATGGCAATCTGGTTGTCCCGAAAAAGAAAATTGAATGATGGTGGATCAATTGATGTGGTTTCAGTGTTACAGGGGTTAATAAAATCCCGTATAAATATAGAGTTTAGCTATTACAAGTTGGTTAATGATTTGGATGTTTTCAGAGGTAAATGGGGCATAAAAAAATGTATTTGTGATGTTGACATTGATGGATGTCTTCAAATTTATGTTTTGAGTGAGTTTTGTAGTAGAGGAAATGTAAGAAAAAGAGGGGAATTATTATTTTTATTTTATTTTTTTATTTGTCTTGAGTTCTCTTTCATCATCTCGTTTCGAGATCCACCTATGGGAAGGGCATCCGTACCTGACCTCTGCAGAAGCATCCAATTGCACCAAGTCTGGCTAGACAGACAGAAGCGCGCAGCCAATGCCAGGTAAGGCCACACCCCCTTACCTAAGGCATATAGCTGTCAGGCGCGCTGCTATTCCTCAGTTGACATTCGCTTCTCGCGATCTCTGCACTGACACAGTTCGGTTGGATTAACGTTACGCTGCTCACTTTCGAGTCTTCAGGAGGACATATCGCCAGATCAGCCTCCGCCAGACGTGAGTGACAGTCGTTTCTTCAGCCTATCCGCTGTGTTTTTTGCATCCGGAGCCGCCCGCGCTCTCGCTGTCCTTCACCTGCTCCTCCTTACATGGCTGCCCGCCACGGATTTTTCCGAGTTCTTCACCGCTAGCCCACCCATGGCTATGTGACCGTCTAAACAGCCGCTTCTCCGGGGAACAGCCTATCACGACGAGCCTGCCCGGCCGCGTGTGGTGCTCTAATAATCGCCGCTAAGGACCCTCTCGTTCTGCGCTGTTTGCTTGAGCTTAACACGCTCAAGAAGCTTTGGAGAACCCGGAGAATTGCGGTCATTGTAATTGCTGCACATGACATGTAGCTTTTTACTAAGCCGGCTTTTAGTTGCACGACCCAGCGCGCCGTGCTCGGCCTTTCTGACTCGGATGGGGGACACGGTGATGATGACGCACTACCGGGGGACTCCCGGAGCGCCACCTCTCTAAATATTTGAGCTGACATCAGCCCAATCCGCATTCCCTGAAGAGGACATCTTCGCGGGAAAACCTCACTCTCGTTGACGAACCGGCCGGTTCCGGCGACGGGGATGACGCGGTCCTTTTAGCGTTCCCTAGGCTAGCGCTCACGCGGCTTTGCCTCAGTCCATCCTCCTGGAAGTTTGTGAGCGAGCGGCCGTTCGTCTCAATATTGTGTGGCCAGCTCCACAGAGCGCCACCGACCAGGATAGGAATATTTACGACGGGTAAGCGCTGAGACCACCGCCCAGTCTGAGGAAACAACTCTTAAAACTGGAGCATCCCGCTAGACTGTTAACACGGTCTCACGGGCCTTGATGTGTTACGACTACGTGTTGAGGCTTTCAATTTATGCCTTCCTAGGAAGGCGGCCCCGAACGCAAGCGGCCTGCCTGTTGTTCGACCGTTGGGAGTATCGAGCCCGCGTTCACGGGCCACGAGGACGTTTAGTGGACGTTGTGTGTGTGTACCCCCCCAAGCGGGGCTGTCGTGAGGAAAAGTACGTAGCAGTGTTACCACACTGCACGCACTTGGTTCCCCTCACCCAGTTATTAAAGGCTTCGGCCCCAGTGTTTCCCAACACAAAACACACACATTACTAAACAACACATTTAACAAACGAATCAAATGAATTCGTGCAGATTTATATATCTGCCAACATAGAGAGCAAATCTCTCTGATCCCATGCATGTCGCCCTGAGTCCGTCCACAAGAGGGCTCCATTGCCTCACAAATCAACTAGCTGGGCTCACACAGCTCAGTTGCGGCTGCCCAGCCATGTGTTTTTAGTGGACGTTGTGTGTGGAAGGCTTCGGCCCCTGTGTTCCCCAACACAAAACACACACATAACTAAATAACACTTTAAAACAAACGAATTAAATAAATCCGTTACAGAGAGAGTATCTCTCTCCGGGGATATTATTTTTCTGCCTGCAGTGTGTTTTTAGTGGACGTTGTGTGTGGAAGGCTTCGGCCCCTGTGTTCCCCAACACAAAACACACACATAACTAAATAACACTTTAAAACATACAAATTAAATAAATCCGTTACAGAGAGAATATCTCACTCCGCGGATATTATTTTTCTGCCTGCACTTAAGACTGCCCAGTTCATGTGTTCAGGAGATATGTGTGTTTTCCGCCCACTTTCAGGCCTTGTGAGGGAAAGTTTAGCACAGTGGACACCACACTATGTTCCCCTCACTCTGTCAATAAAGGCTCCGGCCCCAGTGTTTGCCCAACACAAAACACACAAAGTTACGAATCAAATAAATTCGTTTTGGAGAGAAGACCTCTCTCCGCAGAGAAAACTTCTCACTGCAGAGGGAGGAAATCCCTCCGAACCCCTGCATGTCGCCTCTAGTGTGCCCACTAGATGGCGACTTTGCATCACGAATGATGTGCCCATACACCCCCGCTCCGGCCCGAGCGGGGGCACTCTCGAGTCACGAAGTGGCTTGGCAAGCCATTTCAGCGCCCGAGTGGGTTTTGCGTACCGTAACCTAGGGTTACAGGCTGCAGTTTGCAATAAAACCTCCACTTTTCAACGGCGTTCTCTCTTCTCACACAGAAGAAAATGCCTCACACATTCTGAAAGAGGAAATTTCCTCCCTCCTAAACAAGGGAGCGATTCAGATGGTGCCACCCAATCTTATAAACCATGGTTTTTATTCCTGGTATTTTTATGTTTCCAAAAGGCGTGGTGCCCCCCGCCCTATATGGACCTTCGAATGTTGAACAAACATTTGAGGAAATACAATTTCAGAATGTGACACAAGGCTCTCTCGCCCGTGCCATAAAGCAGAACGACTGGTTCACATCAGTCGATCTGAAAGATGCTTTCTTTCACATAAGTATCTACCCTCCACACAGGAAATATCTTCGTCTCGCCTACCAAGGCATTTTTTACGAATTCACAGTTCTTCCGTTCGGGCAAAATTTGAGTCCCCGAACTTTCTGTCTGTGTGCGGAGGCGGGCGTGGCACCCCTGAGACTATCAGGGCTGAGAATTCTGAATTACATATACGATTGGTTCATCATAGCCAAATCGAAGGAGAAGGTGTCGCTGGACACCGGCCGGGTGCTCGCGCACATCACATCCCTCGTGTTCAAGGTGAATGCGAGCAAAAACAATCTGACTCCCAGTCAGAATGTCTTTTTCCTGGGCTTGGAATTGAACTCAGTCTCCTTGCGAGCGCGTCTCTCTCAAGAGCGTGTTCGCTCTCTGATGAACTGTCTGTCTCAGTTCAGAGAAGGGGCGAGAGTACAATATCGCACATGCCTCAGGCTGCAGGGTCTCATGGCTTCATCTATCCAAGTTGTGCCGTTGGGTCTCCTGAGAATGAGAGCGTTCACGAAATGGGTTTTGTCACTACATTTCAGCCCGATTCGCGATCTCTGCCGCTCGGTAACAGTGACGCGCGCCTGCTCGGCGGCCCTGCGCCATTGGGAGAGCGAGAACTTTACGCTCGGGGAACCCCCTTGGGACGGTTACGATGCGGAAAGTTGTGACGACAGATGCGTCCTTAACAGGCTGGGGAACCACCCAGGAAGGCAGAATGGTGAACGGTCTGTGGCTGAGCAGACTACGTTCAGCGCACATTAACTATTTAGAGCTTTTACCATTTGGAAAGCTCTGAATCATTTTCTGCCTCGCCTGCAGGGACATCCCGTTCTAATACGGTGCGATAATACCACGGCAGTGGCTTATATCAACCATCAGGGCGGCATGCGCTCGTCGAAACTCCACGCTCTAGCTTACAGGCTGTTGGTGTGGAGCAGACGGGTTTTTCTGTCATTACGCGTGACTCATGTTCGAGCATTCTGAACAGAGGCGCGGATCTGCTATCGAGGGGAAACCCAATCTAAGGGGATTGGCGTCTTCACCCGCAGATAGTGGAGATGTTATGGATGAGATTTAGACAGGCAGCCGTAGATCTTTTCGCCTCGCGCGAAAACCACCATTGTCCTATGTTCTTCTCGACTAAAGGACGTGGACGCGCCCCTCAGGGCAGACGCACTGGCCCACCCATGGCCCAAAGTGCTGCTGTATGGTTTTCCTCCCCTGTGCCTGATATTTTCACACTGGCCAGGGTGAGAGGGCACGGCCTGTCTCTCATTCTGATAGCACCCAGGTGGCTCAAAGCCCTGTGGCTGGCAGAGATAATCCCTCTGTTGTACGCCGAGCCATGGCGCCTCCCCCCTCGCACGGACATACTGTCCCAAGCCAACGGGGAGATTTACCACCCCCACCCGGACAGGGTGACTCTCTGGGCCTGGCCTGTGAGAGGACGAACCTAAATGCACTGGGGCTCCCGCCGCGTGTAATCGCCACCACTCAGAATGCCAGGGCCGTTTCCACACGATCCCTATATGGCTGGAAGTGGCAAGTGTTCGAAGGGTGGTGTGATGGGCGTGGTCTCACATCTTATCAGTGCTCGGTGCCTGATATTTTGTGTTTCCTGCAAGACCTCATGGAAAGAGGCAGGTCCTTTTCCACCATTAAGGTCTACCTGGCTGCGTTTTCAGCCTGTCATGTGGGTTTTGAGGGCTTCACCGTCAGGCAGCACCCTCTAACCCGCAGTTTTATGAAGGGTGCACGCCGCTCTTTGCCGGTCATCAGGAGATCTGTTCCAGGGTAGGACCTCTCCATGGTGCTGGAAGCGCGGTCTCTTTATCCTTTTGAGCCTCTGGGAAGTATTTCCCTTAAGCTGCTGTCCCTCAAGACAGCTTTGCTCTCGGCCTTGGCATCTGCTAAACGGGTCAGTGAGCTACATGCACTCTCGGTTCAACCCTCGTGCGCCAAATTCTCCTTAAGTGGAGATAAGGTTTCCCTTAAGCCTAACCCGGCCTTCATGCCGAAATGCTTCCCTGTGTTCACTTCGGAGGTTTTGGAGCTATCCGCTTTTCACCCTCCACCCTTTGCCTCCTCGGAGGATCAGGGGCTGAATGCTCTGTGTCCCGGTCGCGCTCTGCAAGCATGTATGACCAGGACCAGTGCTTTCCGCAAGAGCGACCAGCTCTTTGTTTCAAGGGCTCCCCCACACAAGGGGAGTCCCATTTCAAAGCAATGCCTCTCACATTGGCTTGTGGACGCTATACTATGGCTTATGAAGCAAAGGGAGTGCAGCCCCCAGGGGGCATCAGAGCTCATTCTACAAGGGGCTTAGCCGCCTCTTGGGCTTTGTTCAGGGGAGTGCCACTGCAAGACATCTGCTCCGCGGCCAGCTGGGCCTCTCCTCATACCTTTGAGCGTTACTACCGGTTGGATGTCACCAGAACCTCGGTGGCACATTCGGTCCTAGGGGTAGGGTCCTCTTAGCCCTTTCCCACAGCCCCGTTGGGTTAACCAACGAAGAGTGAATGGGCCGGCTGGCCATGTTCATTCCTGTCACCAAGCATTCGCATTCCTTCTTGGGTTTAGCTATGTGCATTGGTGGTGCGGGGGCCATTATCATGTATGGGTCTCATGCATGTTTCATGCCCTGCTTGTCCACAGCAGTTTAGCATGGCGTCACCCTTGCAGGGTCATGTTTGTGGGACGTGTCAGGCACCGCCTCTCTGAGGTGACCGTCTTTCTCTGGCCTTCAGAACCTCACTGTGAGTGTATTGGGCAATCGGGGAGCTGTCCATGTCTCTCCCATAGGTGGATCTCGAAACGAGATGATGAAAGAGAACAATAGGTTACTGTCGTAACCCCGGTTCTCTGAAACATCGAGTGGAGAGATCCACCAGCTTCGCCCCGCTTGCCGCACGAGAAGCGAATATACTTACTGAGGAATAGCAGCGCGCCTGACAGCTATATGCCTTAGGTAAGGGGGTGTGGCCTTACCTGGCATTGGCTGCACGCTTCTGTCTGTCTAGCCAGACTTGGTGCAATTGGATGCTTCTGCAGAGGTCAGGTACGGATGCCCTTCCCATAGGTGGATCTCTCCACTCGATGTTTCAGAGAACCGGGGTTACGACAGTAACCTATTGTTTCTGGTTTTGTTTTTTAAAATCCATTGCTCTCATTCTAGTTGGTTTTAAAGGTTTTCTTTTTTTTACTAAAAAATGTTGAATCTTTAAATGTTTTTGTAAATAAAGTGATCTTAAAGTCATCTCTCTCTCTCTCTCTCTCTCTTCCTCTTCTCTCTTCTCTCTCCTCTCTCTCTCTCTCTTTCTTTCTCTCTCTCTCTCTCTCTCTTTTCTTCTCTCTTCTCTCTCTCTCTTCTCTCTCTCTTCTCTCTCTCTCTCTCTCTCTCTCTCTCTCTTCTCTTCTCTTTCTTTCTCTCTCTCTCTCTCTCTTCTCTCTCTCTCTCTCTCTCTCTCTCTCTCTCTCTCTCTCTCTCTCTCTCTTCTCTCTCTCTCTCTCTCTCTCTCTCTCTCTCTCTCTCTCTCTCTCTCGACCCAGGATGGAAGGCGGGCTGGCAGAAGGATGAGGAATTGCGTCAGTTAAGTGTGTAGGGAGTCTGTGAGTCATGTAATGCCGTGTATAGACGAGACCAGACGAGGAGTGAAGGGAAAGTGCTGAATATAAAGGGTGAGACTGATGAAGGGGTGCAGGTGATGCTGATGATTAGTGATTGAGAGAGTGAGTGCAGGTGTGCGCCACAAACAGGTGAAGGCAGATGAAGGGAGAAGAACGTGACAATATGAGTTAAACAGTGCCTAATAGTTTTAATGATTACAAATTATATGCAAATTATATGAACCTGCTCAAACCATTCATATAAATATAGATAAATAAAAAATAAACATAGAGTCTACTGGAATGGTGATATATAAAGTTCTCAGTCCAAAAGCACAAATATGTCATGAGAACATGCAAATAGCGCACACAAGCGCCATATATAATGTCCAAAGCTACGCCTGTAATTTCCCAGAGGTGGAAATGACATTTGAGCAGTTTTTCTGCAATATTAGCACACCCTCATGTCAGGCTTAGCTACTTTTGGACTTAGCATGTTGTTTACTCGTAATAAACATAAATACATTATTTTCATATTTGTTGTACATAATTCAACCGAACTACAGCCAAGGTGGAAATGACGCTGAATAAAAATACTCTGTATAAAAGCTTGAGCTTGATTATGTGCCTGAAGTTTCATCTAATACATCCTTTTCACTATTATTTCCATGGTTACCAAGTAAATAAAATATTTAAGGTGGATCTTTTGAGGTGGATTTTGTTGAGGGAGGTGGAAATGACGGAAAACCTGGGGACAGCCTTATATTATTCTAAAAATAGTTTAAAATTGTGATATACATATGGAATTTCGATGGTATGATATTATTTTATTTGTCCTTAAGAAAAACATGTTAAAAAATATTTTTAAATCAATCCTTTAATATAATTTTTTAACATTCAAAGAGGGCCCGTCTGGGTTGGGGAGAAGCATAAAACTGCAAAATCTGCTAATAAACAGCCTTGCAAAAACATTTTAAAAAGAAAACAGGGGCAAGATTTGGTGGTTACTAGGATGTTGGAGCATGAACTTCATAATGACAATTTATTTGTGCATTTGTTTGTTTATTTGTTTTTTTAAAAAAGGCCAAGGACACAAAAGTGCCTGTAGTTGGAGAATCACCCATATATATATATATATGTATATGTATGTCATTCATTGTGATATAAAGAAAAAGACAAGACTATATAAATCGTAGCCATATAGTTTAAATCTGAAAATTAACGAGTACACTTTTATATTGACAACATGACTAAGTATTTTGACTATCTTGTTTGTGAACAATGACACAAGGACTTTTCATTCTGATGGCACTAGTATGTTCATTGACATGAATACTGACTTTTGAGAGATGAATTAAGGATTTTGAGCAAGTTACAAGCATTTAAATCCACTGTGTGGTGCTGCAAGTATTAATTATTTTGAGAAATGCATTTACTGGTATTGCAAATGTTAAGGATGATTCAAGAAATGTACCAAAGTGACTGAGAAAAACTGTAAAAGGACATTCAGGGCAAACAGTATGTGCAAAGGGATTTAGTAGGATATGGGTGAACATGATTTCATCAAGTACAACATCCCTGAATCAACTTCCTTTTTGATCATCATGGAGCAATATATACGTTTACAGTTGATATCAATTTCAGGCTATAACCAATGCAGTGCCTAAGCTCCAAGTAAATGAACAAACCACAGAATTGAAATGAAAGTATCAGAATTAAAGTAGCCTACATCAACCTCATTTATACAGGACACTCAGATCTGCAGTGACTGCTCAATCTTTTCATAATGTCTTTATGTTTTGGGCCAAATTATGCAGAGTATCATGGATTAAATCATTATTAAACTATACCAATGAATCATGATTATCCTCTTCATTCACTTATTATATTGTTTAATTTATGAATTGATGTGTTCAGTTTTCTCTACTAATGACTTGGAAATACTGTACATGGTTAAAGAATCTGTAGCCTAATGTTCAAAATGTATTGGCTGTGTAACACTGAATAAATGCTGATTAATAAACGAATGCAGTGTGGTTTTGGACATAAAAACAATACAATTCCCTATAACGCTAGCATTAGAGGGTTTGTTTTTTACAGCAGAGAATAAAAGCCTAAATTAAATCTGTTCGTCATATAAAACGATCGAGTCTCTTCAGGAGATTTGGACTAAATGGTCGCTCGATTTAAATGGATTATAGTTTAACAATCTCTTTCACTCTGTTGCGTGGAAATCTGTCAGATTTAATTAAAAATATCTTCATTTGTGTTCCAAAGACGACCAAAAGTCTCACGCGTTTGGACCGACATGAGTGTGATTAAATTATGACTTTTTTTGTTTTTGGGTGAATGTGCCGGCATTCGATCGGCCGCGCCCAGAGCAGCCGCTGTGACGTCACAGGCAGCGCGAGCTCCATATGACATCACAGGAAGAGTGGTTCAGGTCAGTGCAGCGATTACCAGACTCAGAGTTATTAGTCAAACATTGTAGAAACTCAGACTCAGAGTCAAACAGTGATAAAGTCCAGGATCTGCACCATCTCTGAACACTTCCCAATGGATGAGGATATCTGCAGATCTCCCCCTAGAGTCGCGTCGGAGGACAACACAGGTGCTTTCACACACACACACACACACACACACACACACACACACACACACACACACACACACACCAGGGCTGCCAAATGACACGCAATTGACACTTCACACGCTCTCACGCCACACATCCATTTTCACATCATCTCTTACTCTTACTACTACTAGTTAATAGTAAATAAACACGAACGAACGATAGGTGTGTTGAAAGATACAGTAGGCTAAGTTACAACTTACCGAAATGTTTCTGCCTCATACAGAATGTCGATCATTCAGTGTTTTTCACCCGTGGAAATGGTCAATAAAATAGCTGGAGAACATTTGCCACATTTACCCCAGGAAAGCCATTTAATGATCATAGCACGAGAGGAGTATTTTGCAAAATTTGGCACCAATGATATATTTTCTAAATGTCATAATCATTTGTTAACAAACAAGTATTCATTACTTCAATGAACTCATTGTTTCTGCATTAAATTGTTACATTGTTTAAATTGTTTTTTTTTTAGCTAACTGTGACTATATTTACATTTCTAAAATGCATAACTTGGACCGTTTCCTCTGATAACAGACTCTAAATTGTAATATGGACTCATGCACTTTCTGTAAAGCTGCTTTGAAAAATGCATAAATATGCAAATTAGATACAGTGTATTGATACATTGTACTGAATGGGAATGACATTTATGGCCATTTTACCCTCATATTGCATAAAGTAAAATGGCATATCAGTTCATGTATCAAAAAAATCCTGAAACCTAAAAATTGATTGGTGAATGAAAAATAAATTAATCCTAAAATAAATTCCTTTTATTTTTAAACAACTGAGTCCCGGTGTCCACTACAGAGGACATAGCATAACATATGAATAAAATACTGTTTTTCACAAATGTTTTCCCCCATTTGTTTTGATCTAGCAACATAAAGCAGCTGTACATGAGGACAATCACTCAGCTGTAATCTGTGCTAATAAAACACATGTTTCTAATCAATATTGTTGTTTGCAGGAAAGCAATCAAGATTGATGAGTTTCCGTGCTGGCGTCTCGAGAGTGTGGAATGCTGGGAAACGTCTCTTCCAAACCAACGAAACCCAAGTGTGTGCTTTTGTGCCGTCGCAGGAGCTTCCACACACACCCAGTGTCGAGCCGACAGACCCGCTCGAGTCCAGGCCTACAGACCCGCTCGAGACCAGGCCTACAGACCCGCTCGAGACCAAGCCGACAGACCCGCTCGAGACCAGGCCGACAGACCCGC
Source organism: Leuciscus leuciscus (assembly GCF_965113295.1). Lineage (NCBI taxonomy): Eukaryota > Metazoa > Chordata > Actinopteri > Cypriniformes > Leuciscidae > Leuciscus > Leuciscus leuciscus. The sequence goes on from NC_138740.1 coordinate 3,646,265, forward strand.
TCGAGTCCAGGCCGACAGACCCGCCCCGCTCGAGTCCAGGCCGACACACCTGCCCCGCTCGAGTCCAGGCCGACAGACCCGCTCAAGTCCAGGCCGACAGACCCGCTCGAGTCCGGGCCGACAGACCCGCTCGAGTCCGGGCCGACAGACCCGCTCGAGTCCGGGCCGACAGACCCGCTCGAGACCGGGCCGACAGACCCGCTCGAGTCCGGGCCGACAGACCCGCTCGAGTCCTGGCCGACAGACCCGCTCGAGTCCAGGCCGACAGACCCGCTCGAGTCCAGGCCGACAGACCCGCTCGAGACCAGGCCGACAGACCCGCTCGAGTCCAGGCCGACAGACCCGCTCGAGTCCAGGCCGACAGACCCGCTCGAGTCCAGGCCGACAGACCCGCTCGAGTCCAGGCCGACAGACCCGCTCGAGTCCAGGCCGACAGACCCGCTCGAGTCCAGGCCGACAGACCCGCTCGAGTCCAGGCCGACAGACCCGCTCGAGACCAGGCCGACAGACCCGCTCGAGTCCAGGCCGACAGACCCGCTCGAGTCCAGGCCGACAGACCCGCTCGAGTCCAGGCCGACACACCCGCTCGAGTCCAGGCCGACACACCCGCTCGAGTCCAGGCCGACAGACCCGCCCCGCTCGAGTCCAGGCCGACAGACCCGCCGCGCTCGAATCCTAATCCAGGCCGACAGACCCGCTCGAGTCCCGCACAACTTCATACGGAGAGACAGTGAGTGTTTATTATTATCACTCTGATTCATCTCCATTTCTGCCTGATGCTTCTGGCTTTAGTTTAATCTCTACTCCTGTCGGTTCCTCACCTGATCTCAGGCGTGTTTGCTGCTGGAATCTCATGCTGTATATTAACATGCTAACGTGTGTTTTTCAGGATCATTTGAATCTCTTTATGAAGTGGGACGGAAACTGAAATCCAGAGGCGATCGCAGTGATTATAAGGGAGTTCGAATCTCGGATGAGAAACAAGTATGTTGCTCAAACTTTTCCCCTCTTGTTTCCTTCTATCTTTAGTCTTTCATTCCCGACATAAACATCAGTGTTTACAGTTTTCATCAGAAATGTAAAGATTGTAGATTACCATGCACACAAACAAAAATGGATTCAGATTACTTACGTTTGCAACAATTTTCTTCATTTTTTAGGTGATCATCCGTTGTATTAAGAAGAGCCGGCCTGAGAAGCTGGTGAAATTGGTAAGTTGACAACTTTATTCTTCATGAAATTCTCCAAGAATCGTTTTATTAAATTGTAATTTGGTAATTGATACACCTGTACAGTATAAGATATAGTTGAAAGCCTAGAAACATCAGTTGTAAAGTAAATTGCTAAATTAACTCTTTAAGCCCAAAGTATGTGGTTTAGCCCCAAATATATTTAAGTAATTAAATTAATATAAACATGCGATTAATCAACTAATGGCTTGAATGAATGACTGTTCACTGTTGATGTGTTTGATGATGTTTTACTAAACACTGGAAATGTATTCTTACAGGTGCTGATGAGCCCATATTAAAAACAGAGGTCAGAAAGTCCGCTGAGTGGGTCCCGACTGAGGAGGACATACACCTACTGCTGGATCAGCTGGTCAAAAGAATAGGCCGTTGGTTTTGGCAAAGGCCACATCTGTCCAAAGGTGAGACCAACAACAAGAACGAAATAGAAATAACTTTGCTTAAAAACATGAAGAGCTCAGTAAAATTATTAGTGTCCATGATGAGCAAAGTGTAAAACACAGCATATTGACAATGAATGTTTAGCAATAATAGAATAAACGTTCATGGGCATCCAGAGAATATCATAGTAACAGCAAGAAATGCTGTGAATTTCATGGTAACATGACCTTACATGAACTACATTTCTCAAAATCTGTTTGTGAGTGTCTATAAGGACAAACATGACTAATCAACTGTTTTTTGAAAACTTTGACAGAATGCCTGGATCTTCTTGAGAAACTTCTCGACAAAGGGTCAGGGATCACCTTAGATGCCATTTTACATCATGACTGGTTTTAAAACCCTTCAAAGAGATGAAGATGTTGTCCTTCCACGTTTTCCAGCGTCCCTGATGGATTGTTGCCGATGGATTGTCTTGTATGTCCGCCCAATGTTACTATTTCCGCATAAGTCGGTGCGCGTGTAACTTCTACCACCTGTGCTGTCGAAGTGTTCGGCATTTCCGCCGTGATTTCTGCCTGCTCGATTGCCTCCATACTAATTCGGCTATGAAAATTTCTACCCGCCCAACCAGCAGCCATCTCAAAGGCCTTGGGCCATTCTGTGTGATTGTGTTTGTGGATGTTCTGCAAAGCCTCTTCTATCAGGGTTTCATAGAAATCTATCAGGGGTTCGATTGCTCCTGTCTGATCGATTGCTCCTGTCTGCCTCGTTGCTGCTGCTGAGTTGGCTTGCGTCTGTAAGCTTCGTATATCTTTCTGTTTTGAATCATTATTTACTATCATTCCTTGTTGTTTATACTGCTAAATATAGCTTACTCAACATCACACATTAACCTGACATCGCTAGCTTCAATCTAAATCGTTATTGCTAGCACAACACGCTAGTAATTCGCTAGCCTGTTCGCAAACTCACTCGCGCCTTTTTACGAGTTCATCAAGCCTTAGGTGAGTAGGATCAGTCAACAAACACGGTGAGTCATGTCATCTTCTCCTCTTGTTGTCACTTGCACTTCATGTAACATGTATAGCATAGCCTTCTCTGCCAGCACAGGATTTACATGTGATAAATGCAGGGAGATAGTCAAGCTGACGGGGAAGATTTCAGAGCTAGAGACACGCATCCAAACTTTAATCGAGGTTAATTGTAAGAGTGCAAGGGCTTTAGATACTACTTTGGATGTGACTAGCTTAGTGAACTCTGTACATTGTTCAGCCCCGTGCAGCAGGGCAATTGGGTGACGGTGAGACGCTGTAGTCGCGGGACAAAACACCGCTCTTCCGTTCCGATTACAACATCAAATAGATTCTCCCCCCACAGTGAAACACCCACTGAGAATCCTGTTGAATGTGCCCTAGTTATTGGCGGTTCTATTACACGGAACGTGAAAATAGAGACACCAGCCACCATAGACACATGTTTGCCGGGAGCCAGAGCGCCTGACATCAGAGCAAATTTAAAAGTGCTGGCTAATGCTAATCGTAAATTCTCTAAGATTATTATTCACGTCGGCACTAATGATGTTAGGCTCCGCCAGTCGGAGATCACTAAAATTAACATTAAAGAGGTGTGTGAACTTGCAAGTACGATGTCAGGCACTGTAATTTGCTCTGGCCCCCTTCCTGTTCGCAGGAGTGATGAGATAGTTAGTAGACTGTCCTCCCTCAATGGCTGGCTGTCTGATTGGTGTCCGCGTAATAATATAGAATTCATTGACAATTGGACAAGTTTTTGGGGCAGACCTGACCTGTTGAAAAGAGATGGTATTCATCCCTCCTGGGATGGTGCTGCTCTTCTCTCTAGTAATATGGCACATAGTCTTAGAGCTCAAACATGAATTGGGGCTCAGGTCAGGAAGCAGACAGACTGGCTAAACCGACCGTCTGCCAGCCGTCTCACGTCACCAAGGTCAAATAAATCCCATCACATAGAGCCTCTTTCACCTAGATATCATCATATAGAGACTTGTGAATTGATGTTCAACAAATAAAAAACAGATATAAAACAAATGAGCAAATGATAAAGCTTGAGTTGCTGAATATTAGATCCCTTACTTCAAAAGCACTTATTGTTAATGATATGATTACAGATTATAACCTAGGTGTGCTGTGTTTGACAGAAACCTGGCTAAAACCAAACGATTACATTACTTTAAATGAGTCCACCCCGCAAGATTACAGTTATAAACATGAACCTCGTCTGAAAGGCAAAGGGGGAGCTGTTGCTGTTATTTATAGTAATATTTTTGGAATTTCTAAGAAGTCTAGTTTCAAATATAATTCTTTTGAAGTGTTGGTGCTTAAAGGGATACTTCAGGATTTAGCATTAAGCTTTGTATTAGTAGAAAACCTGTAGTATTTTCGAATTACCGTGCTTTCCACCCTCATATCCCCCTGAGACGAGAGATTTATGTATTTTTTTGTCTGGAAAAAATCCTCCGATGACGCAAAAATCTTAATTTTGCGTCATCTGAGGATTTTTTGGGCCAGAGGCTAAAGACTACAGCCAGTAGGAGGAGCTTGTCCCGCATGTGTTCAACCCGCCCATAGAGGGTGGGATCTCACTCACAGAATGTACACATAGTGTCAGCCATCTTTTTTTGGAAGCTAAGCTAGCAGGCTCTTGTTCTGTGGAGAAAGCTGAGTAGTAGGAGAAAGCTGAGTAGTAGGAGAAAGCTGAGTAGTAGGGGTTACCATCCTCTTTTTCCTGGACATGTCCGGCCGTCGAGATCGTCCAAAATGTCCGGGATTCGGCTTTTGCTTTCTGCAGTCGCCATTCATTATTTACATGCACACCTTTTGTTTCAATCTAACTGAATTAATTCCGATTGGTGAATCTGGATGTAGTGTTTACATGAACGCTAAACAAGTGATCGGTTGATGTGCGTTTTAACATTGCTAAGAAAATTCCCACTCCTCCGTGAGAGATACGAGACCAGTGCGTCTCAGTAATCACGCCACCGGCCTCGCACCGTTCTCCCGCGCCCCTCAGCCTCGTCCTGCTCGCCACAGTAAACATAATGAATGGCGACTATAGAACGCAAAAGCCAAATCCCGGACATTTTGGGCGATCTCGAAATCCCGGGCAGACTCGTCATCACGGCGACTCACTAGTAGCCTAGCCTTGTTGTTTTCAACTGCGCTCTCTTACCGGTAGGCGTGGCTTGGGAGTGGCCTCCTAGGGCAGCGAAGCAAGTGCATTCTGGGAGTTGTTGTCTTTCATCCACATAAGCCAAAAATCTATTTTCTGGCTTTTCTCAGTCTAGAAAGCTCCAAATTCAAAAATTATTTCACATTTCTTCTACATAAATGACCCATTTTAAATACAATTCATCTTTCCAGAGGTGAAGTATCCCTTTGATATAGCAATATATAGGCCTAGTGTAAATGATAAATCACGTTTGAGATTTGTGCTGGCTACTGTATACAGGCCACCAGGGCACCATACAGACTTTATCAAAGAATTTGCTGACTTTCTATCAGAGTTATGGTATATATTAGTACTGGCTGCTGATAAAGTCATAATTGTTGGTGATTTTAATATACATGTAGATAACGAAAAAGATGCATTGGGATTGGCATTTAAAGACATTCTTAACTCTATTGGATGGAGTGAGACAACACGTGTCAGGACCTACTCATTGTCGTAATCATACCCTAGATCTAATATTATCACACGGAATCAGTGTTGATGCCGTTGAAATTCTGCAGCAGAGCGATGACATCTCAGATCATTATCTAGTCTCGTGTAAACTTCATTTAGCCAAGGCTGCAAAGCCGACTCCGTGTTACAAATATGTTAGACCTATCACTTCTGCCACTAAAGATTGCTTTATAATAATCTTCCTGATCAGTTTCATCATCTCAGCATCCCAGATAGCTTAGGAGAACTCGATGTTGTGACAGAACTCTCTCTTTTCCAGCACTTTAGACACAGTTGCTCCGTTGCGCTTAAAGAAGATTAAAGAAAATAGTCCAACGCCGTGGTACAACAAGCACACTCGGGGCCTTAAGAGAGCAGCCAGAAAAATGGAGCGCAACTGGAAGAAAACTAAACTAGAGGTATTTCGCATTTCATGGAAAGAGAGCTCGATTGCATACAGAGAGGCCTTAAAAGCTGCTAGATCTGCTTATTTTTCAACCCTATTAGAAGAAAATAAACAAAACCCTAGGTATTTATTTGAAACAGTGGCTAAACTAACGAAAAATAAAGCTTCAAGCCCAGAAGTTTCCAAGCAGCACAGCAGTAATGACTTCTTCACTTACAAGATTGATAATATCAGGGAGAAAATTATAACTATGCAACCGTCTACTTCAGTATCGCATCAGGCAGTGCATTGTAGTGTCCCTAAGGAAAAATTTTATTCATTCATTGCTATAGAAGAGGAAGAATTCTTTAAACTCGTTAAATCATCTAACTCGACAACATGTATGTTAGACCCTATACCGACTAAGCTACTGAAAGAGATGCTCCCAGAGGTCATAGATCCTCTTCTTAATATCATTAATTCATCTTTGTCATTAGGATACGTACCTAAAACTTTTAAGCTGGCTATGATTAAACCGCTTGTTAAAAAAATGCAACTTGATCGTACAGAATTAGTCAATTACAGGCCGATCTCGAATCTACCTTTTCTGTCAAAGATACTAGAAAAGGCGGTATCCTTACAACCATGTTCCTTTTTAGAAAGAAATATCTGTGAGGATTTTCAGTCAGGATTTAGACCGTACCATAGTACTGAGACAGCTCTCATTAGAGTTACAAATGATTTGCTCTTATCATCCGATCGTGGTTCCGATCTGATCCAATTTGTAACTCTAATGAGAGCTGTCTCAGTACTATGTTACGGTCTAAATCCTGACTGAAAATCCTCACAGATATTTCTTTCTAAAAAGGAACATGGTTGTAAGGATACCGCCTTTTCTAGTATCTTTGACAGAAAAGGTAGATTCGAGATCGGCCTGTAATTGACTAATTCTGTACGATCAAGTTGCATTTTTTTAACAAGCGGTTTAATCATAGCCAGCTTCAAAGTTTTTGGTACGTATCCTAATGACAAAGATGAATTAATGATATTAAGAAGAGGATCTATGACCTCTGGGAGCATCTCTTTCAGTAGCTTAGTCGGTATAGGGTCTAACATACAGTACATGTTGTGGATTTAGATGATTTAACGAGTTTAACGAATTCTTCCTCTTCTATAGCAATGAATGAATCAAATTTTTCCTTAGGCAGACTACAATGCACTGCCTGATGCGATACTGTAGTAGACGGTTGCATAATTATATTTTTTTCCCTGATATTATCAATCTTGTAAGTGAAGAAGTCATTACTGCTGTGCTGCTTGGAAACTTCTGGGCTTGAAGCTTTATTTTTCGTTAGTTTAGCCACTGTTTCAAATAAATACCTAGGGTTTTGTTTATTTTCTTCGAATAGGGTTGAAAAATAAGCAGATCTAGCAGCCCTTAAGGCCTCTCTGTATGCAATCGAGCTCTCTTTTCATGAAATGCGAAATACCTCTAGTTTTGTTTTCTTACAGTTGCGCTCCATTTTTCTGGCTGCTCTCTTAAGGCCCCGAGTGTGCTCGTTGTACCACGGCGTTGGACTATTTTCTTTAATCTTCTTTAAGCGCAACGGAGCAACTGTGTCTAAAGTGCTGGAAAAGAGAGAGTTCTGTCACAATATCGAGTTCTTCTAAGCTATCTGGGATGCTGAGATGATGAAACTGATCAGGAGGATTATTAATAAAGCAATCTTTAGTGGCAGAAGTGATAGGTCTAACATATTTGTAACACGGAGTCGGCTTTGCAGCCTTGGCTAAATGAAGTTTACACGAGACTAGATAATGATCTGAGATGTCATCGCTCTGCTGCAGAATTTCAACGGCATCAACACTGATTCCGTGTGATAATATTAGATCTAGGGTATGATTACAACAATGAGTAGGTCCTGACACGTGTTGTCTAACTCCATCCAATAGAGTTAAGAATGTCTTTAAATGCCAATCCCAATGCATCTTTTTCGTTATCTATATGTATATTAAAATCACCAACAATTATGACTTTATCAGCAGCCAGTACTAATATATACTATAACTCTGATAGAAAGTCAGCAAATTCTTTGATAAAGTCTGTATGGTGCCCTGGTGGCCTGTATACAGTAGCCAGCACAAATCTCAAACGTGATTTATCATTTACACTAGGCCTATATATTGCTATATTAAAGGGATACTTCACTTCTGGAAAGATGAATTGTATTTAAAATGGGTCATTTATGTAGAAGAAATGTGAAATTATTTTTTGAATTTGGAGCTTTCTAGACTGAGAAAAGCCAGAAAATAGATTTTTGGCTTATGTGGATGAAAGACAACAACTCCCAGAATGCACTTGCTTCGCTGCCCTAGGAGGCCACTCCCAAGCCACGCCTACCTGTAAGAGAGCGCAGTTGAAAACAACAAGGCTAGGCTACTAGTGAGTCGCCGTGATGACGAGTCTGCCCGGGATTTCGAGATTGCCCAAAATGTCCGGGATTTGGCTTATGCGTTCTACAGTCGCCATTCATTATGTTTACTGTGGCGAGCAGGACGAGGCTGAGGGGCGCGGGAGAACGATGAGAGGCCAGTGGCGTGATTACTGAGACGCACTGGTCTCGTATCTCTCACGGAGGAGCGGGAATTTTCTTAGCAATGTTAAAACGCACATCAACCGATCACTTGTTTAGCGTTCATGTAAACACTACATCCAGATTCACCAATCGGAATTAATTCAGTTAGATTGAAACAAAAGGTGTGCATGTAAACAATGAATGGCGACTGCAGAAAGCAAAAGCCGAATCCCGGACATTTTGGACGATCTCGATGGCCGGACATGTCCGGGAAAAAGAGGATGGTAACCCCTACTACTCAGCTTTCTCCTACTACTCAGCTTTCTCCACAGAACAAGAGCCTGCTAGCTTAGCTTCCAAAAAAGATGGCTGACACTATGTGTACATTCTGTGAGTGAGATCCCACCCTCTATGGGCGGGTTGAACACATGCAGGACAGCCCCTACTACTGGCTGTAGTCTTTAGCCTCTGGCCAAAAAAATCCTCAGATGACGCAAAATGACGATTTTTGCGTCATCTGAGGATTTTTTCCAGACAAAAAAATACATAAATCTCTCGTCTCAGGGGGATATGAGGGTGGAAAGCACGGTAATTCGAAAATACTACAGGTTTTCTACTAATACAAAGCTTAATGCTAAATCCTGAAGTATCCCTTTAAGCACCAACACTTCAAAAGAATTATATTTGAAACTAGACTTCTTAGTAATTCCAAAAATATTACTATAAATAACAGCAACAGCTCCCCCTTTGCCTTTCAGACGAGGTTCATGTTTATAACTGTAATCTTGCGGGGTGGACTCATTTAAAGTAATGTAATCGTTTGGTTTTAGCCAGGTTTCTGTCAAACACAGCACACCTAGGTTATAATCTGTAATCATATCATTAACAATAAGTGCTTTTGAAGTAAGGGATCTAATATTCAGCAACCCAAGCTTTATCATTTGCTCATTTGTTTTATATCTGTTTTTTATTTGTTGAACATCAATTCACAAGTCTCTATATGATGATATCTAGGTGAAAGAGGCTCTATGTGATGGGATTTATCTGACCTTGGTGACGTGAGACGGCTGGCAGACGGTCGGTTTAGCCAGTCTGTCTGCTTCCTGACCTGAGCCCCAATTCATGTTTGAGCTCTAAGACTATGTGCCATATTACTAGAGAGAAGAGCAGCACCATCCCAGGAGGGATGAATACCATCTCTTTTCAACAGGTCAGGTCTGCCCCAAAAACTTGTCCAATTGTCAATGAATTCTATATTATTACGCGGACACCAATCAGACAGCCAGCCATTGAGGGAGGACAGTCTACTAACTATCTCATCACTCCTGCGAACAGGAAGGGGGCCAGAGCAAATTACAGTGCCTGACATCGTACTTGCAAGTTCACACACCTCTTTAATGTTAATTTTAGTGATCTCCGAGTGGCGGAGCCTAACATCATTAGTGCCGACGTGAATAATAATTTTAGAGAATTTACGATTAGCATTAGCCAGCACTTTTAAATTTGCTCTGATGTCAGGCGCTCTGGCTCCCGGCAAACATGTGACTATGGTGGCTGGTGGCTCTATTTTCACGTTCCGTGTAATAGAACCGCCAATAACTAGGGCACATTCAGGATTCTCAGTGGGTGTTTCACTGTGGGGGGAGAATCTGTTTGATGTTGTAATCGGAACGGAAGAGCGGTGTTTTGTCCCGCGACTACAGCGCCTCACCGTCACCCAATTGCCCTGCTGCACGGGGCCGAACAATGTACAGAGTTCACTAAGCTAGTCACATCCAAAGTAGTATCTAAAGCCCTTGCACTCTTACAATTAACCTCGATTAAAGTTTGGATGCGTGTCTCTAGTTCTGAAATCTTCCCCGTCAGCTTTACTATCTCCCTGCATTTATCACATGTAAATCCTGTGCTGGCAGAGAAGGCTATGCTATACATGTTACATGAAGTGCAAGTGACAACAAGAGGAGAAGATGACATGACTCACCGTGTTTGTTGACTGATACTCACCAAAGTTTTTTGATGAACTCGTAAAAGGCGCGAGAGAAAATAAAAAAAATAAAAAATTAATAAAGAGCGCACGGAAGGTGCGAGCGCGCTAGAGAATAAATAAATAAATAAAAAGCGAACAGAAGGCGCAGGCGTGCTAGAGAATAAATAATAAATAGAGCGCACGGATGGTAGCCTATTCTAACAGGCTAGTGAATTTCAAGCGTGTTGTGCTAGCAATAAAGATTTAGATTGAAGCTAGCGATGTCAGGTTAATGTGTGATGTTGATCAAGTTATATTTAGCAGTTGTCTTATCGATCACAAGTTCAGTATGGCGTACCACAAGGCTCAGTACTAGGACCACTGCTGTTCTCTCTGTACATGCTACCATTAGGAGATATCATTAGGAAGCATGGAATTAGTTTTCACTGTTATGCCGACGATACTCAGCTCTATATTTCTTCACAACCTAACGAAAACTACCAATTCACTAAATTAACGGAATGCATAGCTGATATGAAAAATTGGATGACTAGTAATTTCCTACTACTAAATTCTGAAAAAACAGAGATTCTAATTATTGGACAAAAAACATCCTCACGTAATAACCTAGAATACTGTCTAACACTTGATGGCTGCTCTGTTAAGTCTTCGTCGTCGGTTAGGAACCTGGGTGTGCTCTTTGATACCAATCTTTCATTTGAAAGTAACGTGTCTAGTATCTGTAAAACCAAATTTTTCCATCTTAAAAATATATCTAAATTACGTCATATGCTCTCTTTGACAAATGCAGAACAATTAGTTCATGCGTTCATGACCTCAAGGCTAGATTATTGTAATGCTATTATGGGTGGTTGCCCTGCACGCTTAATAAACAAACTACAGCTGGTCCAAAACGCAGCAGCTCGAGTTCTTACCAGAACCAGGAAGTATGACCATATTAGCCCGGTTCTGTCAACACTGCATTGGCTCCCTATTAAACATCGAATACATTTTTAAATATTGCTGATTACTTACAAAGCACTAAATGGCTTAGCTCCGCAGTACTTGAGCGAGCTCTTAACGCATTATAGTCCTTCACGTCTACTGCGATCTCAAAATTCCGGCCAGTTGATAATACCTAGAATATCAAAATCGACTGCTGGCGGTAGATCCTTCTCCTATTTAGCACCAAAACTTTGGAACAGGCTTCCTAACATTGTCCGGGAAGCAGACACACTCTGTCAGTTCAAAGCTAGACTAAAAACACATCTCTTTGACCTAGCATACACATTACACATTATAGACATGGCACATAGTCTTAGAGCTCAAACATGAATTGGGGCTCAGGTCAGGAAGCAGACAGACTGGCTAAACCGACCGTCTGCCAGCCGTCTCACGTCACCAAGGTCAGATAAATCCCATCACATAGAGCCTCTTTCACCTAGATATCATCATATAGAGACTGTGTCTGTTCCCCGAATTAGAAAACACAAAAAACTTCCAAACCCATCTAAGGGTAAAAATTTAATTGATGTTCAACAAATAAAAAACAGATATAAAACAAATGAGCAAATGATAAAGCTTGGGTTGCTGAATATTAGATCCCTTACTTCAAAAGCACTTATTGTTAATGATATGATTACAGATTATAACCTAGGTGTGCTGTGTTTGACAGAAACCTGGCTAAAACCAAACGATTACATTACTTTAAATGAGTCCACCCCGCAAGATTACAGTTATAAACATGAACCTCGTCTGAAAGGCAAAGGGGGAGCTGTTGCTGTTATTTATAGTAATATTTTTGGAATTTCTAAGAAGTCTAGTTTCAAATATAATTCTTTTGAAGTGTTGGTGCTTAAAGGGATACTTCAGGATTTAGCATTAAGCTTTGTATTAGTAGAAAACCTGTAGTATTTTCGAATTACCGTGCTTTCCACCCTCATATCCCCCTGAGACGAGAGATTTATGTATTTTTTTGTCTGGAAAAAATCCTCTGATGACGCAAAAATCTTAATTTTGCGTCATCTGAGGATTTTTTTGGCCAGAGGCTAAAGACTACAGCCAGTAGTAGGGGCTGTCCCGCATGTGTTCAACCCGCCCATAGAGGGTGGGATCTCACTCACAGAATGTACACATAGTGTCAGCCATCTTTTTTGGAAGCTAAGCTAGCAGGCTCTTGTTCTGTGGAGAAAGCTGAGTAGTAGGAGAAAGCTGAGTAGTAGGGGTTACCATCCTCTTTTTCCCGGACATGTCCGGCCATCGAGATCGTCCAAAATGTCCGGGATTCGGCTTTTGCTTTCTGCAGTCGCCATTCATTGTTTACATGCACACCTTTTGTTTCAATCTAACTGAATTCATTCCGATTGGTGAATCTGAATGTAGTGTTTACATGAACGCTAAACAAGTGATCGGTTGATGTGCGTTTTAACATTGCTAAGAAAATTCCCACTCCTCCGTGAGAGTTACGAGACCAGTGCGTCTCAGTAATCACGCCACCGGCCTCTCATCGTTCTCCCGCGCCCCTCAGCCTCGTCCTGCTCGCCACAGTAAACATAATGAATGGCGACTGTAGAACGCAAAAGCCAAATCCCGGACATTTTGGGCGATCTCGAAATCCCGGGCAGACTCGTCATCACGGAGACTCACTAGTAGCCTAGCCTTGTTGTTTTAAACTGCGCTCTCTTACCGTTAGGCGTGGCTTGGGAGTGGCCTCCTAGGGCAGCGAAGCAAGTGCATTCTGGGAGTTGTTGTCTTTCATCCACATAAGCCAAAAATCAATTTTCTGGCTTTTCTCAGTCTAGAAAGCTCCAAATTCAAAAATAATTTCACATTTCTTCTACATAAATGACCCATTTTAAATACAATTCATCTTTCCAGAGGTGAAGTATCCCTTTGATATAGCAATATATAGGCCTAGTGTAAATGATAAATCACGTTTGAGATTTGTGCTGGCTACTGTATACAGGCCACCAGGGCACCATACAGAATTTATCAAAGAATTTGCTGACTTTCTATCAGAGTTATAGTATATATTAGTACTGGCTGCTGATAAAGTCATAATTGTTGGTGATTTTAATATACATGTAGATAACGAAAAAGATGCATTGGGATTGGCATTTAAAGACATTCTTAACTCTATTGGATGGAGTTAGACAACACGTGTCAGGACCTACTCATTGTTGTAATCATACCCTAGATCTAATATTATCACACGGAATCAATGTTGATGCCGTTAAAATTTTGCAGCAGAGCGATGACATCTCAGATCATTATCTAGTCTCGTGTAAACTTCATTTAGCCAAGGCTGCAAAGCCGACTCCGTGTTACAAATATGTTAGACCTATCACTTCTGCCACTAAAGATTGCTTTATTAATAATCTTCCTGATCAGTTTCATCATCTCAGCATCCCAGATAGCTTAGAAGAACTCGATGTTGTGACAGAACTCTCTCTTTTCCAGCACTTTTGACACAGTTGCTCCGTTGCGCTTAAAGAAGATTAAAGAAAATAGTCCAACGCCGTGGTACAACGAGCACACTCGGGGCCTTAAGAGAGCAGCCAGAAAAATGAAGCGCAACTGTAAGAAAACAAAACTAGAGGTATTTCGCATTTCATGGAAAGAGAGCTCGATTGCATACAGAGAGGCCTTAAAAGCTGCTAGATCTGCTTATTTTTCAACCCTATTAGAAGAAAATAAACAAAACCCTAGGTATTTATTTGAAACAGTGGCTAAACTAACGAAAAATAAAGCTTCAAGCCCAGAAGTTTCCAAGCAGCACAGCAGTAATGACTTATTAACTTACAAGATTGATAATATCAGGGAGAAAATTACAACTATGCAACCGTCTACTACAGTATCGCATCAGGCAGTGCATTGTAGTCTGCCTAAGGAAAAATTTGATTCATTCATTGCTATAGAAGAGGAAGAATTCGTTAAACTCTTTAAATCATCTAAATCGACAACATGTATGTTAGACCCTATACCGACTAAGCTACTGAAAGAGATGCTCCCAGAGGTCATAGATCCTCTTCTTGATATCCTTAATTCATCTTTGTCATTAGGATACGTACCAAAAACTTTTAAGCTGGCTATGATTAAATCGCTTGTTAAAAAAATGCAACTTGATCGTACAGAATTAGTCAATTACAGGCCGATCTCGAATCTACCTTTTCTGTCAAAGATACTAGAAAAGGCGGTATCCTTACAACCATGTTCCTTTTTAGAAAGAAATATCTGTGAGGATTTTCAGTCAGGATTTAGACCGTACCATAGTACTGAGACAGCTCTCATTAGAGTTACAAATGATTTGCTCTTATCATCCGATCGTGGTTCCGATCTGATCCAATTTGTAACTCTAATGAGAGCTGTCTCAGTACTATGTTACGGTCTAAATCCTGACTGAAAATCCTCACAGATATTTCTTTCTAAAAAGGAACATGGTTGTAAGGATACCGCCTTTTCTAGTATCTTTGACAGAAAAGGTAGATTCGAGATCGGCCTGTAATTGACTAATTCTGTACGATCAAGTTGCATTTTTTTAACAAGCGGTTTAATCATAGCCAGCTTAAAAGTTTTTGGTACGTATCCTAATGACAAAGATGAATTAATGATATTAAGAAGAGGATCTATGACCTCTGGAAGCATGTCTTTCAGTAGCTTAGTCGGTATAGGGTCTAACATACAGTACATGTTGTCGATTTAGATGATTTAACGAGTTTAACGAATTCTTCCTCTTCTATAGCAATGAATGAATCAAATTTTTCCTTAGGCAGACTACAATGCACTGCCTGATGCGATACTGTAGTAGACGGTTGCATAGTTATAATTTTCTCCCTGATATTATCAATCTTGTAAGTGAAGAAGTCATTACTGCTGTGCTGCTTGGAAACTTCTGGGCTTGAGGCTTTATTTTTCGTTAGTTTAGCCACTGTTTCAAATAAATACCTAGGGTTTTGTTTATTTTCTTCTAATAGGGTTGAAAAATAAGCAGATCTAGCAGCTTTTAAGGCCTCTCTGTATGCAATCGAGCTCTCTTCTTTTAATGAAATGCGAAATACCTCTAGTTTTGTTTTCTTACAGTTGCGCTCCATTTTTCTGGCTGCTCTCTTAAGGCCCCGAGTGTGCTCGTTGTACCACGGCGTTGGAATATTTTCTTTAATCTTCTTTAAGCGCAACGGAGCAACTGTGTCTAAAGTGCTGGAAAAGAGAGAGTTCTGTCACAATATCGAGTTCTTCTAAGCTGTCTGGGATGCTGAGATGATGAAACTGATCAGGAAGATTATTAATAAAGCAATCTTTAGTGGCAGAAGTGATAGGTCTAACATATTTGTAACACGGAGTCGGCTTTGCAGCCTTGGCTAAATGAAGTTTACACGAGACTAGATAATGATCTGAGATGTCATCGCTCTGCTGCAGAATTTCAACGGCATCAACACTGATTCCGTGTGATAATATTAGATCTAGGGTATGATTACAACAATGAGTAGGTCCTGACACGTGTTGTCTAACTCCATCCAATAGAGTTAAGAATGTCTTTAAATGCCAATCCCAATGCATCTTTTTCGTTATCTATATGTATATTAAAATCACCAACAATTATGACTTTATCAGCAGCCAGTACTAATATATACTATAACTCTGATAGAAAGTCAGCAAATTCTTTGATAAAGTCTGTATGGTGCCCTGGTGGCCTGTATACAGTAGCCAGCACAAATCTCAAACGTGATTTATCATTTACACTAGGCCTATATATTGCTATATTAAAGGGATACTTCACCTCTGGAAAGATGAATTGTATTTAAAATGGGTCATTTATGTAGAAGAAATGTGAAATTATTTTTTGAATTTGGAGCTTTCTAGACTGAGAAAAGCCAGAAAATAGATTTTTGGCTTATGTGGATGAAAGACAACAACTCCCAGAATGCACTTGCTTCGCTGCCCTAGGAGGCCACTCCCAAGCCACGCCTACCGGTAAGAGAGCGCAGTTGAAAACAACAAGGCTAGGCTACTAGTGAGTCTCCGTGATGACGAGTCTGCCCGGGATTTCGAGATCGCCCAAAATGTCCGGGATTTGGCTTATGCGTTCTACAGTCGCCATTCATTATGTTTACTGTGGCGAGCAGGACGAGGCTGAGGGGCGCGGGAGAACGGTGCGAGGCCGGTGGCGTGATTACTGAGACGCACTGGTCTCGTATCTCTCACGGAGGAGCGGGAATTTTCTTAGCAATGTTAATTCGCACATCAACCGATCACTTGTTTAGCGTTCATGTAAACACTACATCCAGATTCACCAATCGGAATTAATTCAGTTAGATTGAAACAAAAGGTGTGCATGTAAACAATGAATGGCGACTGCAGAAAGCAAAAGCCGAATCCCGGACATTTTGGACGATCTCGACGGCCGGACATGTCCAGGAAAAAGAGGATGGTAACTACTCAGCTTTCTCCTACTACTCAGCTTTCTCCACAGAACAAGAGCCTGCTAGCTTAGCTTCCAAAAAAAGATGGCTGACACTATGTGTACATTCTGTGAGTGAGATCCCACCCTCTATGGGCGGGTTGAACACATGCGGGACAGCCCCTACTACTGGCTGTAGTCTTTAGCCTCTGGCCAAAAAAATCCTCAGATGACGCAAAATGACGATTTTTGCGTCATCGGAGGATTTTTTCCAGACAAAAAAATACATAAATCTCTCGTCTCAGGGGGATATGAGGGTGGAAAGCACGGTAATTCGAAAATACTACTGGTTTTCTACTAATACAAAGCTTAATGCTAAATCCTGAAGTATCCCTTTAAGCACCAACACTTCAAAAGAATTATATTTGAAACTAGACTTCTTAGTAATTCCAAAAATATTACTATAAATAACAGCAACAGCTCCCCCTTTGCCTTTCAGACGAGGTTCATGTTTATAACTGTAATCTTGCCGGGTGGACTCATTTAAAGTAATGTAATCGTTTGGTTTTAGCCAGGTTTCTGTCAAACACAGCACACCTAGGTTATAATCTGTAATCATATCATTAACAATAGCTTTTGAAGTAAGGGATCTAATATTCAGCTACCCAAGCTTTATCATTTGCTCATTTGTTTTATATCTGTTTTTTATTTGTTGAACATCAATTCACAAGTCTCTATATGATGATATCTAGGTGAAAGAGGCTCTATGTGATGGGATTTATTTGACCTTGGTGACGTGAGACGGCTGGCAGACGGTCGGTTTAGCCAGTCTGTCTGCTTCCTGACCTGAGCCCCAATTCATGTTTGAGCTCTAAGACTATGTGCCATATTACTAGAGAGAAGAGCAGCACCATCCCAGGAGAGATGAACACAATCTCTTTTCAACAGGTCAGGTCTGCCCCAAAAACTTGTCCAATTGTCAATGAATTCTATATTATTACGCGGACACCAATCAGACAGCCAGCCATTGAGGGAGGACAGTCTACTAACTATCTCATCACTCCTGCGAACAGGAAGGGGGCCAGAGCAAATTACAGTGCCTGACATCGTACTTGCAAGTTCACACACCTCTTTAATGTTAATTTTAGTGATCTCCGACTGGCGGAGCCTAACATCATTAGTGCCGACGTGAATAATAATTTTAGAGAATTTACGATTAGCATTAGCCAGCACTTTTAAATTTGCTCTGATGTCAGGCGCTCTGGCTCCCGGCAAACATGTGTCTATGGTGGCTGGTGTCTCTATTTTCACGTTCCGTGTAATAGAACCGCCAATAACTAGGGCACAATCAACAGGATTCTCAGTGGGTGTTTCACTTTGGGGGGAGAATCTGTTTGATGTTGTAATCGTAACGGAAGAGCGGTGTTTTGTCCCGCGACTACAGCGCCTCACCGTCACCCAATTGCCCTGCTGCACGGGGCCGAACAATGTACAGAGTTCACTAAGCTAGTCACATCCAAAGTAGTATCTAAAGCCCTTGCACTCTTACAATTAACCTCGATTCAAGTTTGGATGCGTGTCTCTAGCTCTGAAATCTTCCCCGTCAGCTTTACTATCTCCCTGCATTTATCACATGTAAATCCTGTGCTGGCAGAGAAGGCTATGCTATACATGTTACATGAGGTGCAGGTGACAATAAGAGGAGAAGATGACATGACTCACCGTGTTTGTTGACTGATACTCACCAAAGTTTTTTGATGAACTCGTAAAAGGTGCGAGATAAAAAAAATAAAAAAAAATAAAAAAAAAATAAAGAGCGCACGGAAGGTGCGAGCGCGCTAGAGAATAAATAAATAAATAGAAAGCGAACAGAAGGCGCGGGCGTGCTAGAGAATAAATAAATAAATAAAAAGCGAACAGAAGGCGCGGGCATGCTAGAGAATAAATAATAAATAGAGCGCACGGATGGTAGCCTATTCTAACAGGCTAGTGAATTTCAAGCGTGTTGTGCTAGCAATAAAGATTTAGATTGAAGCTAGCGATGTCAGGTTAATGTGTGATGTTGATCAAGTTATATTTAGCAGTTGTCTTATCGATCACAAGTTCAGTATGGCGTACCACAAGGCTCAGTACTGGGACCACTGCTGTTCACTCTGTACATGCTACCATTAGGAGATATCATTAGGAAGCATGGAATTAGCTTTCATTGTTATGCTGATGATACTCAGCTCTATATTTCTTCACAACCTAACGAAAACTACCAATTCACTAAATTAACGGAATGCATAGCTGATATGAAAAATTGGATGACTAGTAATTTCCTACTACTAAATTCAGAAAAAACAGAGATTCTAATTATTGGACAAAAAACATCCTCACGTAATAACCTAGAATACTGTCTAACACTTGATGGCTGCTCTGTTAAGTCTTCGTCGTCGGTTAGGAACCTGGGTGTGCTCTTTGATACCAATCTTTCATTTGAAAGTCACGTGTCTAGTATCTGTAAAACCAAATTTTTCCATCTTAAAAATATATCTAAATTACGTCATATGCTCTCTTTGACAAATGCAGAACAATTAGTTCATGCGTTCATGACCTCAAGGCTAGATTATTGTAATGCTATTATGGGTGGTTGCCCTGCACGCTTAATAAACAAACTACAGCTGGTCCAAAACGCAGCAGCTCGAGTTCTTACCAGAACCAGGAAGTATGACCATATTAGCCCGGTTCTGTCAACACTGCATTGGCTCCCTATTAAACATCGAATACATTTTAAAATATTGCTGATTACTTACAAAGCACTAAATGGTTTAGCTCCGTAGTACTTGAGCGAGCTCTTAACGCATTATAGTCCTTCACGTCTACTGCGATCTCAACATTCCGGCCAGTTGATAATACCTAGAATATCAAAATCGACTGCTGGCGGTAGATCCTTTTGCTATTTAGCGGCAAAACTTTGGAACAGGCTTCCTAACATTGTCCGGGAAGCAGACACACTCTGTCAGTTCAAAGCTAGACTAAAAACACATCTCTTTGACCTAGCATACACATTACACATTATAGACTTCTATAATTCAATGTTAGGCTGCATAGATTAGATCAGCTGGAACCGGGAACACTTCCCATAAATCCTGATGTACTCGTTTCATCATAAGAAGAATGGCGTCTACGCTAATATTAGTCTCTCTGTTTATCCCGAGGTTTACCGCAGTCCGCCGGATCCAGGCCGTATCCAGATCTGATGAAGGACCTGCGCCTGGACTATCTTGTGACGAGTCTCCGGTTGTTCCTGCTGTTGTCGACCGGTGGGTCTGGCTGGGAGACCCATCAGGAGAATGATGTACACCTGTGCAGGGTCATCGGGAGACTGATATATAAGCTTAGGCTTTGAGAATGATGAGTGTGCTTCGGAGAACTCCAGAGCTGAAAGACGTTGTGAGACTTGTTTGCTCCCGTTCGTTTTGTGTTTGGTTTCTGTTTTGTTTGTTTATGTTCTCCTTTGTATTAACTTTGAGTTTGGTTCTGTCTGACACTTTAACATTGTTTGTCAGACAGAAATTGTTAGTTATTTTGTAATTGATTCTCGTTTGACATATTTTTCTACTTATATTAATAAATATTTGTTGCAACTTTACCAACCTTTACTATGTCCTCCACTTATTTGTCACGGCTTTGAGCCGGTCATGACAAATATGGGGGCTCGTCCAGCCAATTGTTATTTGATAAAGATTTGTTTGTAGTTTGTTTGTGTCGTCCGGCCAATTGTTATTTCATAAAGATTTGTTCGTAGTTTGTTAGTGTGATAAATATGGACGCTTCATTTTTTAAGTGATAAATATACAGTATGTATATTTGTATGGTCAAGAAAATATGATCCTATAACACCAATTCTATCATCTCTACACTGGTTACCTATTAAGTTCCGTATCAATTACAAAGTATTACTACTACTGACCTATAAAGCCCTAAATGGTTTAGCTCCTGGGTATTTAACGGAACTTCTATCGCCCTACAATCCATCGCGCTCTTTAAGATCACTAAATTCGAGGCTTTTGAACTGGTTCCTATAGACAAAGATTTAGGTCCTGGAAGAAAAGTGAAAAGCAGACATATGTTGACTTTGTACACGATATTTCGGTCTATTTTAATCGTTGGTGTGTAGCTTCTGATGTAAAAACACTTGACGATTTAAAAGAATTAATGGTGCTTGAACAATTCAAGAGTTCCATTTCAGATCGTATTGCAACTTACATTAGTGAGCGTAAACCTGACACTGCGTATGAGGCGCCGTCATGGCTGATGAATTCTCATTTTCTCATAAAACTGTTGTTGGTTACAGATCTGGTGAAGAACATTTTTAAAAAGAACCGTGGCAAAATTCAAACACATTTTTTTTCCAGGTTTATGCATGATTCATCCAACGTACAGTTGCATAGATCTATTGAAGAAAAAGACAGAGCAAATATGACACAATTGAGAATCTTTTGTCTGGGTATTACGCCGTTAATAACGCATTTAACTGACAGCACTACTAATAATCTAAGAGAAAACTATCTTTTGTTGTTTTGGACCTCGCTGATGTTCTTGCCTTCAATGCCAGGAAACCAGGTCTGGAGCTTTCTTCTGAACTCAGCCTTCTCTTCTTCAATGTGTTTAAAGTCAGTTACTAGTGAATTAAATGTGCTTCTTGGGGAGGCAGTGGACATGGGTGCTTCCTCTTGGGACGAGGCAGGTACAGGTGCTTCCTCAGAGGATGTGGTGGGCACTGGGGTTTCCTCTGGGGAGGCTGTGGGCACAGGTGCTTCCTCTTGGGATGAGTTGGGCACAGGTACTTCCTCTGGAGACGTGGTGGGCACGTTATATGGGATCCTCACTTTTCTCCTGAATGGGGACCTGGCAAGTACTGGTGCTTCCTCAGGGGATCCTGCATACATGGGTGCTTCCTCAGATGACAAGGCAGGCACAGGTGCTTCCTCAGAGGACACAGTGGTCACTAATGCTTTAGGTACAGGTATTCCCTGTGGGGAGCCGTCTGGCATGGGTGCTCCCGCAGGGGACTGGGCAGGCACAGGCTCTCCCTGCTGGTACCTAGCAGTGGCTGGGGCTCCTTGTGGGGCCTCCACTATTCCCCACTGGCCTGAAGTGAGCCCACACCCGTTCTTCTCAAATGATGAGCGTAAACGATCCTCTACCTCCATTATTGCCCACCACCTCCCTGTGCGGAGGGCTGTGATGAGCTCATTCTCATCTAAGGGGCTTAAGGGTTCTGTTTCTCTGAAACAGGAGGGCATGGTGGACATGCTCAGTTTGATGGATAAGCATCTTTGATGGCTGCAAGACATGTTGTTCAAAAAAAGTGTTTAACCGAATGGCTGTTCGTGTGCAACAGTGAACTATCTGTGAAAAACTGTGAGAGAAAGAGAGAGGGAAGAGAAGAGATGACTTAAAAATGATTCTTGCCACTAATTGACTTTAAGCAAACAATTTAACTAAAATATATTAAAAAATTTATAAAATTATCATTATTGTTGCGAATTACTCTTACACAACATGAATGTAATGGATCCAAGTCCAAACTGATCAAATTACATACACTATACTTGATTTGTTGCCGTAAGGAGCAGATTCAGATGTGGCGCATGCGCACTAGAGTAAAAAAAATAAAAAAAAATAAAAAAAACCATTGTGAAAGCGCAGGCGGCAACAGTCGTTGAGCTTGGAGGTGCGATACAAGATTCAGCGTCAGCGATTTGCTTTAACAGATGTCGAATATTCAACAAGGTAAGTTATTTTCTATATTTATAAATGATTTAGACTTCAACATCAACTATTATTTTATAAATGTGATGGATCTGATTTAATTAATATCTTAGTTTTTCCGTGACTGCACTTCAGACGAATGAACCTTTTCGGCCTTTCCAGTTATATAAAGAGTAACGTTAAAATATCTTTTGTAAGATTTTTTGTCGACTGACTAACTGTTACCTGTATGTTCATCATTTTTGCATTTAGGCAGATTACGCGTATGATATTTGCGTTGCACAAACAAAGTCAATCTAACGTAGGCCCAAATTAAGGTTTTCAGGTAAAATTGTATAGGATTTCTCGTTAAAACAAATATCTTAAAAAATATCTGTAACTTTGTTCATTTATAGGCCTACGGTCGAATGACAATATGTGCGTCATTTTTAATAACAACGTGTAACTTATTCATCTCGACGTAAGTTAGGCCTAAATTTTACTTTGCTTGAAAAATCCTTTGAACATGCCAAACCGTTGCACAAACTTAATCGACTGTATATGAAAGTTATCCACATGCAAAGGTTTATACGATTCAATTAAGTGGAAAATGCTTATTTTTTCCATGCTGATTTGTAGTTTCATTACAAAAAAATAAAACTGTATGTCTTTGCTATTTCAGAGTCCTCATCGATGTGACACTATTCCAACATTTCTGGCTCTGGTTTGGCACAATCACCCAATTACGGTATATGTTTTTTTTGTAATAATTTATACTTGACGTTTAATTGCTTTGCAAAAGTGTGATGTCTGTTGTTTTTCCTCTCTTTTTGAATTTCAGATATGTGAGTTTTGGAAATGTGGCAATGTAAAGTGTGTGGCACAGAATGATCCTGTAGGTATGAGTTATTGAAACATTCTAAGCTTAAACATGGACATTTTGGGGTGAGGTTCAGGCATCCTTGTGTATAGTAATATATAGTAATTGACTTGTACTTGCACTTTTAGGACAATTGGTGTCTGATTTACAAACCAGGTGGCCTGCACTGTTCACAGTAAATGAAGTAAGTGTTATTGATATTTACACAAGAATAAATAGTAAATTACAATGAATTCCTCCACAGTAGGCATATTTCATGGCCATCTTTATTTCTCTCTTTTTTTTTTTATTATTATTATTTTTTTAGAATTCATAAATTGCCAATTCTGTCAAAGTTCTTGGCGCAGCTGGACAGATACACTGTTATCTACACAAGCTTTGCAGCAGCAAAGGTGGTGCTTCTGGACAGAAGAACATTATGGCAATTACAGACAAGGTGTGGTAAACTGCATTTGATTTATTTATAACTAATTACAGATATTGTATATAAAATATATAATCATATAAAATATATACATATATATTTAAAATGTACTATAATCAGTGTTTTTTTTATATTTTATTATTATTATATATATATATTAGGGCTGGGAATCGATTAAAAAAAATTTACTAATTAATTGCACAATTTCTGTAATTAATTGCAATTAATTGCGCTTCCCCCAAGCTTGTAATCATCAATATTTAAACTTAGAATCACCTAATTAAACAACACAGGAAAAAAAGGGAACAGAAAATAGCCCTATATTAAAATATTAAACATCAATATATCAATATATTATTCTTTTTCAATAATCAATCAACATAATCAATTTAACAGATTATTATTATTATTATTATTATTTTATTAATTATTAAAACAAAATATAGTCCTACAAAGCTATTATTACCAGAGCATGTGATCAGAGCAGGTCATTTTACCATTGTTGCCCAGCATGGCTATACCAGCTCAGCAAACAGAAGTCAACAGAGAAATTTCACGTTACTTGAGTGGACTTTACTTTTCCAGTGCTTAGTACATGATTGAAGCCTTTGGGCCGTTAACGACAGAGCCGCCGACACACACACACACACACACGGAACGGAGAGCTCGCCGCTGCTGGGCCATTAACGACAGCGCGAGCCGACACACACACACACACGCACGCACGCACGCACGCACGCGCCGACCGACACACACACACTCACGCGCGCGTGCGCGCGGAGCACAGAGCACAGAGCACAGAGCACGACGCACATACCGAGCGGAAAAGACCCGCTCATGAAAGCTGCCCGAGAATGAAACCTGACCGCCGAACATGGAGGGGCGGGACGGCATATTTCGGCCTTTTTAATAGCAGACGCAACAGGAAATCATTAAAACGAGGCAAAAAAAAAAAGTGCTGCGTCAATTGCGTTATTTTTTTTTAACGCGTTAAACATTTCAAATTAATCGCAAAGATTAACGCGTTAATTCCCCCAGCCCTAATATATATATAAGAAATTGAGGTTTGTATATTATGTACTTTTTGTAATTGCCTAAACCTATTGCCAGCCTGTATGTTACCAATATTTCAGTGAAACTAAACAAGGTGTTAATTATTATTTGATTGTTTGTCTTTTGTTTTGGCTTAGGACTGCAATCCTGAAGAAGCTGAGAGAGGAATTTCTGAGACCACTCTTACCCGTTTTCCACCAACAAGAACCGGGTGCTGGTTCAGAGCTAGAGCTATTGCCAGTTCGGAGTTGGTTCGACTGACGAGCTTACTAAGAACCGGTTTGCGTTTCCACCGGCCAGAGAGCCACAACAGAGCTATATCTTACGTCACTGCATACGTATCATGTTGCCCAGCAACGCTAGTGCGGCAGCGCCAAACACAAACACACCAGACTTGTTCGAGATGCATCGGCTTCTCGCAGAACGATCAGCACATGAAATCAAAGCACTGCGAAAGCGTTTAAAAAGCACAAGGAGTCGTATGATCTCCAAACACTCCCGCAGCTCTGATCGGTCCACGCTGCTCCGATGCATCTCGAACAAGGCATCAACAATAATAGACGTTGCGTTACTATGGATGCTCATGGGTTTGCGAAAATAAATCGGCATCCAAACACGGCGAATCCAACGCGTTCGTGCAGCTCGCCGTAACTTACATAGACGGATATTATAATCGAGCTGCTATTAGCTCGACTAGCTGCTATTTAAAAATGGCGGTCACAAGTTTCTCTTCAGTCTTGTTGGCCACGGTAACCCCGCCCCCAGCCTCTGACGCAAGCGGTTCTTTCTTGGCTCCGTTCTAGACCCTGCAATGATTTGGTGCTACTTAAGAACCAGTTTTACTGGTTCGGAGCTGGTGCTTTGGCGGTGGAAAAACAAAGAACCGATTTGAAACTAGGCTCTGGCTCCGAACCAGCACCAGCTCTGCCTTGGTGGAAAAGGGGTATCTGGGGCTTTTTGTGATTGGTAAAGAAGGTGCTGCGCTGAGGACGAGCCAGAGGATGTTGGAGTAGTGATATAGGGTGTGCAGCGGCTACAGCCCTGAAAGAGTGTTTCCTTTGGATTGCTAATGCTGTTCGGACTGATCTACGCTCTCAACTTAAGCTACCCTCAGAGTCTCAAATTCATGTTTGAATTCTTTCAAAAGGTTATGATGAATTTGGATGGCAGCAAGCTTTCCCCAAAGGTTCAGGCACAATGTTTAAGTGAATAGGACATTTACTTCTTGCCTAGATGCAGTGGCGGACTGGCACCAAAAAGAGGCCCTGGCAATTTTAGCAGAGAGGCCACGCTTTTCCCACTTTCAGCCAATAAAGCCTTACGCTGCTTCTCTCTCTTTTTTTCTGCTCCACCCTTTTCTACTCGCCGTTTTCTCATTCCTCGATCCATTTTCTTTCACTCCGTGTTGTTGATATGCTCTCATTACCCATCATTCACTTGTCATTATCTATCATCTCATCAGGTCAATGATCGCGAGAAATTCCACTGACTAAAAACATTCAAAATACCTTATAAATAGAGAGATTACATACTTTTAGGCTATTTGTCCTTCACAGGAAAAATATAAATAAAAAGTCATTATTATTATTTAGTTCATAGGGCTATTATTATTATTATGAGACCAGGCGGCCGCAGTGGCATTTGCCCACATTGACCAATGGCCAGTCCGTCACTGCCTAGATGTTTCCAACAACTGAAGGGAGATTAAGAACTTTAAAAACTTTTAAGACAGTGATGCCCTGAAAGGAATTTTTCGACGGACTGATGACACTAACTCCAGCATGCAAGAGACTGCACCTAATGCACCATTCATGCTTTTGTAGCTCTGATACTCTTGACACGAGAGATGTTAGCCCTTGTGCTGTTGAGTTTTGCAGCAGAGCCGAGACTGTTATAGTCAAGAACAGTTCTTTGCCTCAGATTTTTTTTTTGTTCCTGTGTTCTGCTGAAATTCAGCTTCAGAGAGCTTACACAGAGTTCAGCAATAATCCACCACCAAAACTAAGATTGGACATTCTTGGTGGAGATCTTCTTTAGGTATGCAGCATACTCCATGGATAGCTTGATCAGGCAGCTGAGGCAGTGAGTAGGACACTTTGTTCTTGCCTAAATGTTGAATTGTGAAAACGTGTTATATGTTAAAAAAAATTTTTTTAAGGAAGATGGGTATGTGTTCATTTTGTATTATTTGTTATCCAATGTCCTGATTGTTTATTTGTTTTACAAATATTTATGAAGATGCATGGTACCAATTACATTCGTGTTTGAAATTTCAGATCAGAAGAAGGCACAAACTGATTACTGTACTATGCAGTGATGTCAAAATGTTTACCTTAAAAATGTGAAAAGAATGTCTGATCCCTGAAATTTGGATCCCTGTTACTTGGCACACAGGTTTTAAACTAAAAGTGTAACATGAGTAATAACCACAGAAAGTACAGTTTGGGAGGATGCATAAAACTGTTGCATTAATTTGTAAAGTGCTGTATATGTCATTATTTGTTTCTTTTGTCAGACTGGATGATGCTTTTGACTTGGGCAGCAAATTGCACACAATAAATGTCTGAAAATTTAACGTGTTTGACAGTTTATTCAATAGAATTAATGAAATGTAAGATAGTTATATAAAGCAAGTAATAACTATTTATTTGAAATGAGTAAAGTTTAATTAATACACAATCTTGAATCACAGTTCATTAGTTCACATAACCATTATTTAATTCATTCACATCAACTGAACATGATGGTGAAGCTTAAATAAAATGTTAACTTTTACGTTGGATTTATGTGATTAAATTGGATGGAAAATTGACATGTAATTGAAATACATAAGTTTTAACTTTTGGGGTTAAATATTTTTTTGAGTGTACACCCAGGAGCTCCGGAAGCTGATTGCCTTAGTTTTATAACATTCATTAAATGTATCAATCTATTTATTTATTATTATTCTTTACAATAAGCGATATGCCCAGTGGCAGTCCATCAGAGGAAGAAAAGGAGACAAAAATGATAAAAAAAAATAATATAACAACAAAGTTGATGAAGTTAACTTGTGTTGTATTAAAAAATGTCTGTATTAAAAGTGTTATTATACTTTTATTTTTAAATATACTAAAGTAAGTAATTATACAGTGAAATATTTTTTTAAGAACTTCGGAAACTACCTTGACTATTGACAAGTTGTGTTGGTGATCGACGTGATTATAACGCGTATCAAGACTTTATCTGGACTTTAATTATCAGCAAATATATACAAATTATTTGTCTTAGTTTTTATTTGTCAATTTATTATTATATAATTATATAATTAAGTAGGCTATAATTATCAACAAATATTTATATATATATACAAATATTTAGACATTTTATGTAGATAATTATAGCCTACTTAACCCTAAAACCGGCAGCGTGACCTGGGAGTCACATCGTTTTTATTGTCTTTTTTGGGGCATAAGAACTTTTTTTTTTCATCAAATCCTTTTTATCATTTCTCACAGCCTGGTCTGTCTTGAGTATGCTGGTCACATGATTTACTTCAAGTTTTTTGTGATAAATTAGTCAGCCTGACCTAAATCCAACATGGCTACCGATGGTGCAGGACATTCAGATTTTGAGGAAAGTAAATATATATATTAAACTTACTTTTCTTCTGGAAAAATAATAATAATACTGCTAACATTAATTTTGAACATTGTCTTAAGGTGCTGAAGAAGAAAATGTAATAATATTTTGTTCATGTTGTTATTTAGCACGTTTTGAAATATATGCGACTCCTGAGTCACGTTGCCTTTTTTGGGTATAAAAAAGGGATTCATTTTGACCATCTTTGTATTTTGAGTTTTTAATTCACTATATTACAATTAAATCCTAATCTAATCATGACAAACTATATATCGTTGGAAAGGTCTAAGACTCCTAAATAGATATTTTAGCACTGTTTTTTGTTACAAATTATGTAGGAACAGTAATAGATACATTTATGACAAGAGTGCACCTCAAAAAATCTACATCATAACAGGAGTTCTGGACACTTTTGATAATTGAAGCTTTGGTTTTCATGCTAAAAGTTCATAATAAAACATATAATCTAGTATTTGTAGTATCTAGTATCTAGATAGGTCTGAGTCTCAAGGTTTGATATTTTGTGAAAGAAATGTATTAATTTGTTACGGCAGAATGCATACAATTAAATTCAATGCAATGTTTGTCACCCGGTGGCTATTTTTGGTATTACGCCTAAACAAAATCTCATGGGAACTTCAAGTTTTGTGATATCAACTTCAAATTTGGAACACAACTTGGTTAGATATATGGCTTTGATTTTATATTAATTTTAGAGTAAAAAATATTTTGTAAAATTTTATATAAAAAAATATTAAGTAGGCCCTACAGTATATTTGATTTACTGTAAATTTAAACTTAATTTTTAAATTCAACTTAAAAAATCCAAAATATATCAAATATTTCAAAAATTCTTTTGGATATCTTCTGGATAAGTCCAGATGATACAAAAAATTACATGAAATTATTTTTTGCTTATCATTTTCCACTCTTGCCTGTTTAAGGGTTAATTATACAATTATATAATAATAATAATAATAATAACTACCAAACATTGATATGTAATTACATACATTTCAGCATACAAATTGATTAAAAGAATTATCTCGATCCCCTGGTCAATAAAACAAAATGCATTTGATTATAATTAACATGACAATGTGTACAAAACTAAAGTAGCCTAAATTCACGTTTATTTTTACGTTTCTGTCAATCTGAGGTCGGTGTCGTTGCCACAACACAACGCGTTGCTATTGGTTGCGTCAATTTGCGCGTGTCTTTCTTCGGATGAGGGTCTAAAACTCCAGAGTAGTGTGTGTGTGTGTGTGTGTGTGTGTGTGTGTGTGTGTGTGTGTGTGTGTGTGTGTGTGTGTGTGTGTGTGTGTGTGTGTGTGTGTGTGTGTGTGTGTGTGTGTGGATGGCAGGCGTAACCGTAGCAAAAGGTATGCATTTTAAAATGAAAAGCCAAATTCTCGAGCCAAATATAGTTATTTCAGTGGCCTATGTGGCTCGACGGCAGGAAGGAATATCCAAACCATTTTTAAACGTTTTTTTTTATTTATTTTTTTTATAATAAAAGTGTCAATTCAATTAAAAATACACATATCACATATTTTAAAATATTACATAATTCAATGAAGCCTGTTTGTCATGTATAATTCACCGACCAATCGTTATCTGGCACAACAAGTTCAAATTTCATTGGACAATGTGAAGTGGAGCGGTAATTTTCCAGTCATTCATAAATCTTTGAAAATTAGATGGACAGACGAATTTACATTTATGAAGCGATCTGAATCTGCGTCGTTTAAACAATGGATGCTAATTACAAAGCACTGCACAAAACCAGCACCAAAAGTCGCATTAATGGGTATATTATAGCTCATTTATAAAACAATAAGCCGGTCTGTCACAGGTTGAGGGACATTGCGATTTAAGAGACAGATTTTGAGATTGTCTGATTTGAATGTTTGTTTGTTTTTACCACTAATTGATTTGTAAGAATGCCTCATGTGAGCAAGACTCTGACATTGTAGCTGGTTTTCTACTCTCAGAATATGATGTTGATGATGATATTATAATAAAGCTAATAAAAGATTTTACAGGATCCACCTCTTAGTTTCTTCAGCTGTTTTAATTCAGTGATGTATAGAAGCTTGTTTCCGCCACAGAATAAAAGGTAATTGCGCCTTTTTATCTCACAATTCACATTTCTAAACTCCTCATATCCTGCAATTCTGACTTTTTTTCCTCATAATTTCTAGCCTTGATTAATTTGGACAAAAATCATCCCTGCACAATGTCCATTGCATTGTGATGGTGGGAGTGTTCCTATGTGTGTATAATGCAGTTTTCTCTAAGCGGTTCTCAGAATTGCGTCCTTTGGACGAGGGCACGTTAATTATATATATATATATATATATATATATATATATATATATATATATATATATATATATATATACATATATGATGTGCATGGATAAATCATTTATAATAAATTATTATTTCTTTATTGCAATATTCAATAAAAACAAGAATTGTCCAATTGTCCATTTCATGGTGACTTTAATATGTTGTTCAGGCAACACATGCATACTATGATTATCTTCACTTTATGCATATTTATAATTAAACAAAATATGATATAAATCAAATAAAACCGAATCGGGAAATACATGCATACTCTGTTTATCTTCAATGTATATTTATAATACAGAGAATATAGTATATTTATACATGAAAATTAGCTATTTTGGCTTTAAATGTAAACACCATTGTTAATTCATGTGTATCGTCCTAATAAATAAATAGTTTCATTTTTTTATTCAGTTCATTTTACAAAGTACAAATGTTGGTGATGCTTCGTTCCCTTGTTCATTCGCTGGTATCCTTAGGCATGCTCCGCTTTTTACATGGACTTCGCTGACTTGCACCTACATTTTCCTTTTGAGGAAATAGACATAATCAGGTTTAATAAGCTGGAAGGAGGTCAAAAAGACATATCACTTCACTTGTTTTACCATGAGGGGTCTATGAATTTTACTGAAATATACAAAGTAAATTGAGGATAACAAACAAAGTAGCTTAGTTGAAGACCGTGTTTGTTTGTTTTTAATAAATCTGAAAATAATTGATCATAATAAGAGATCATTTTCTGCAATTACCCTGAATATCTGGGGGAAATGTGGGTCCCTCTCAATGTCTATGGTGGTTTCAGCCTTAGCTGAAGTTTTTACCTCAGAGGTCAGGAAACCAGGTCTGGAGCTTCCTTCTGAACTCAGCCTTCTCTTCTTCAGCGTGTTTAGAGTCAGAAACTACTGAATAAAACATTAATAAAATCATTAAGTGGCACAATTGGTGAAAATAATATACTAATATATATATATATATAAATGAAGGTGACTTGACTATAAAAAGAACATTACAATGAACAAAAATGTGAAAACCTCACTACAAATAATCCAGAATTGAAGACAAATGCTAATAATCCTACTCTGTCTGTTACACTTCCTCACACCTGTAATCACTGATCGAGTGAATCTCCTGAAGTTCTCCATCCTACAGTAGATCATTTCTAATCCACTCATGTTGTAAGATCTGCTCTAACGTCGGGCGTTTAGTTGGATCCAGGGTTAGGCACTGGCTAATCAGATCACTGCATTCTGTACACATTTTATCAAGGAGAGAGAGAGCTGGTTAGTCATGACCATGTGACACTAATGTTGGCATCTATGAAAACAGCATCTGAAACATGATTAATATAAGGTAAAGTGTTCTTTAAAGGTGAAGTATGTATTTTCTTCTACACTAGTGGCACATTGCGAAATTACAAAATAAAGCATATTTTAAAAAACCTACGTCATCACGTCATCCCCGACTCAAACATCACAAACGCAGCTCTTACTGGTTCTTGTGAAGGCATGTTTCAGGTCCAACATATTAGGAATACTTTTAACTGTGTTGCATTTGTCTTTATGAACATTTGTCTATCTGAACGGATGCATGATGATGTTGTATGGTATTAAAGCATGCTTTATAGCGTGTAGCATCACAATGATCGGTTCACTTTGACGAGTTCATGACCTGTTTAATCTCCGAAAGTAGAAATGCAGTGAATTTTGGCTTTCACTTCTGTGACTAAAGCTACATTTCTTATAGTAGTTAACTATATATCAAGAATGTTACATACTTCACCTTTAACTGTGTCTGTACTGAGCCTTTTGCTTTATGTGTGTGTTTATCGATGTTATCAATATCATTCACTCACCGGTGGATAAGCTGGTGTTCTGAAATGTAACTTTGGCTTCTTTGATTTCCGCTGGATTGTGAAAAGGAGGACATGCGTTCACCATCTCGTACAGACACACTCCTAGAGCCCAGACATTTGCTGGGACGGCGTGAAATCGAGGTTCTGTGAAGACTTCAGGAGGGCAGTAATCCAGGACTCCTGTAAGAAAGACATTTGTGCATTGTTGAGCAATTTTTTCAAAGTGTCAAATAATCAGCAAGTCATTACATCCTTCTTCAACAGGAAATTGTGTGCATGAACATCATTGTGAAAAACGTCATGATCAATGCAGTGTTGCACTGCCAGAACAGCCTGTCTCATGATGACCCGTGCGGTTGTTTCGTCCAGTTGAGGATTCCGATTGATAAAGTCCAGCAAGCTCTCGCAGGGTTCGGGATACTCCATTCGTTAGCAGCAGAGCCACTTCTGTAATGAGAGGTTCAGGACGTCCAGGCTAGAGAAAAGAAAAGAAGACAGAAGATTAGCTGGGTAAAAATCTGAAGAAAACTTCATTTTTAAAGGTACTTTTCTTTGATCTTTGTAGATACGATCAACAGAGCCTTTCCAGGCTTATTTGTCTATTACATTTACACCTAATGCTTCCTACAGGTGTATTGACTACAGTAATCAGCACTTAAACAACTAAATACACATTCAGCTTTTGGCCAACTTACAATAATAGCAGGATAAAGATCGTAGCAAGTCTTGCGCATCCGCTTGATGGCAACCTGCAAAAATGAAAAAAGAAACGGTATTCAATAACAGTAACAGCATTCAAGCGCCTGAGCGTGCACATAACATTTACCATTTGAGCTTCTAAGTATTAAACCATGTGTATTAAATATGTTTTGATGCGTGCAAGAGCAAAATGTTTATACAATTCAGCAAAATCAGCAAAAACCTTTTTGCCATCAAATTTGCATGTTCCCTCAAACACTCTTCCGAATCCTCCGGATCCAATCATCTCTCCCGAGACTCAGAGGAGTCTGAAAAACAAACAGGAAAATATGAGAAATATATGAGCTTCCTTTGTTTTATATTAGAAATATCAGTGCAGGTCGAAAAAATAATATTAATATTCTCTGAAAACAAGCCTCAAGATATCTTTAGTGGAAAACAAGATGATAATACTGTTTAAAACAATAATGACTGCAGATTTACCATGATTTGAGTCCAGATCTAGTGGAGGAACGAAACGCTCCACAACATCCACAGATTTACTGCCAGAACAGCAGCGGGACAGACTCCTCCACAAGTTCCTGATGAACAAACGAATTCTTTCCATCTTCTTCCGTTTTGTAGGTTTTCCTGAAAAAAAAAATTAAAACAAATTAGAAACATCTCTGACCTCACATTTAACAATGATATAACTTCCATTTTACTGTTAAATTCTTATCTTTAATGTCACAAATCCAAAGTAATGCAAATATTTCCAAGCTATCCGCCTGACGACGCCCTGTTTCTGCATAATACCTGCATAAATGTCCCTTAGCGGTGACCAACATTTTTTTCACAATATTAAGTAATAATCATTTTATTTCACGATAATGATTTTTTTGTTATTTTACTTGATCTTTTATTAAAAAGAGAGCATACATTTCCAGGCCTCATTTGGCACAGTTCTGGCAATGGTAAAGGTCATATGAGCCATCATGTCTTAAAATATATTTCACATTTATTTTTTATGAAATATAATATATTTAAATAAACATTGATTTTATTAAATACAGCAATGTCTTATTAAAGACATAACTTAACCGACTCTGTTTACATGAATACTGGTCACAACAGCCATTTTGACACATTTTTGTCAGTATTTGACCATGCAAACAGAAACAGTAAATGTGACCAGACCTTAACTTGTCAAACATTTTAAGCAGTCACCATTCTGCCTTATTTCAGTCTCACCTGTGGAGCTCTTGATCACATCCTCCATGGCACCCGGAGCAGTCGGGACGTCTGAAGTCTCGACGGGAACTTGACCAGGCAGTGGAGGACACATCCACTCTTGGCACATTTCTAATAATATTAATAATCAATGTCAGTGGTCTCACACCAAAAAAATGCAACTTTGTATTTTAAGCAGTCACCATTCTGCCTTATTTCAGTCTCACCTGTCGAGCTCTTGATCACATCCTCCATGGCACCCGGAGCAGTCGGGACGTCTGAAGTCTCGACGGGAACTTGACCAGGCAGTGGAGGACACATCCACTCTTGGAAGCTGTCGGAACTGGACGACGACCCACAATACCGCCGCACCACATCCCTCACGCAGTCGGACAAAGATGGTGTGGACATGATGCCCGGTGGAGAATCTGTGGGAGCATCTCCACTGGATCTGCCTGAGGCTGGAATATACCAGACATTTTTTATAATATTAATAATCAATGTCAGTGGTCTCACACCCAAAAAAATGCAACTTTCTATTTTAAGCAGTCTCCATTCTGCCTTATTTCAGTCTCACCTGTGGAGCTCTTGTTCACATCCTTCATTGCACCCAGAGAAGTCGGGACGTTTGAAGTCTTCACTGGCTCGACGGGAACTTGACCTGGCAGTGGAGGACACATCCACTCTTGGAACATTTCTAATAATATTAATAATCAATGTCAGTGGTTACACCCAAAAAAAAAAATGCAACTTTCTATTTTCAATGACAAATAATTTATGAAGTTTAATAAAAACCAATTCTGACCTCTGCGAGAGCGTTTGGATGAAGAGGACGGACGTCCATCATCTGATTCTGGCCTCTGCAACTCTCTCTTCCTCTGAGCCGGACCTGTGGACACAGAAACAAACTCACAAGACATAACGTTAGGTGTTAAATATCCAGGAATAATCTCCCGGCTCGGGCCTGGCATCCTCCTTCAAACTTTAAAAAAAAACAATACAAATACAATACAATAAAATACAATTCTCCTCAGAAATACCCCTCCCAATAAAACAACAACAACAACAACAACAACAAAAAAAACCTTCAAACTCCCTCTAAAATCAGAAAAGAACAATCAAATAGAAGTGTCCTCAGAAATAATATGATAAAACTATAAATAAAACTATGTAAATGATTATATCCTCCGATCTCCTTCTAGAATAAAAGTCTCCTCTCTGAAATCCTCCAAACAGGTTCAAAATCGCAAGATCAGCAGAGCAAATATTCAGTCTCAACCAGCAGTAAGTGATCTAGCGATCTGTAGATATTTGCAGACAGAATTCATAACACGCCGCAATAACGAATTCAAATCACGCGTCGCTTTAGCAACACAGCATTATTCGAAATACCTGAAGTCGCGCGCGTGAGCAGAGCGCGTGACCGCACATCGAATCTGGAAACAAACTGAATCAGGACTGAATGTTGTAATAATAATGTATCTTAACTGCTTAGCTAAAAATTTGATATGTTAAAGCATGAAATAAGGTACCACAAATCAGTGAATTTGAGTTTGATGTGTGTATATTATTATTATATCAGTAATAAAAAAAATATATATAAAAAATGTTAATGTTCAAAAAAGTATTTAGACATTTATGTCAATGCGATTCAGAGACGAATACTAATGTCGTCCACCAGAGGGAGCCACAGAACAGCAAATTAAAAGACTATGAAAATTGTTCAATAACTTGTAGTCAAAATAGCATATACATTCATTATAGTTTCATAAAGTTGAATAAAGCCCAAGTGTACTTTTTGTTCATTTGATTTCCTGTTTGGAATGGAATAACGAGAAATGAAAACTAGCTTGTTTATTCGTTTTTTAGTTTAGTTTAAAAAACGAAAAATGAGATTTTGGCTCGATTTTTCATTTTTCGTTAGTGGTTTACAAATCGGTTTATGGGCTCGATATTTCATTTGCACACGTGGGCGGCGCTGAAACGTCCCTTTCATCTGATTGGTCGAACCGCTCCGCCTTCAGTAAACTACGAGCTTTTCTTTCTTTCAGGCAGAATAAGAGTCAGTACGAGTGCGGCACTGACAAATGCACTTTAATAAAATAATATCTGAAACCACCACTCACTGTTAACTACGCACAATATGTGAAGCAGAAATATGTTGCTGGTCACGTAATTCGTGTTGCTGAGACTTGCAAGTGTGACTCCATCTATATGACAGATTATTTTAGCATGATGTATTTCCCATTGATAAATACAGTGCAAATAGTTCAAATATGTCCTTGGATAAAAGGGAAGTGGAAATTAAAATCAATAATAGGCTGAACTGTGCCATGATAATATGTCCATAATATTAGATGCCCGTAGATGACATACCCATAACTGTTACATTAGAGTTAGGGGATGACACAGTTTGTACAGTATAAAAATCATTATGTCTCAAGTTCCCATTAAACATGAAAACCCAACAACCCAATGGGAATATATCCTTAATGCGTAAAACATCCAGAGGTGGACAGTAAAAAAGTACATTTACTTGAGTACTGTACTTAAGTACACTTTTTGAGTATCTGTAGGCTACTGTACTTTTACTGTACTTGAAACTGATTTTCATTTTCAACGTTGGGTTTGGTCTTCTAAATGCAAATGTTGTCATTGTTTTGGCTTATAGATAACAGTAAGGCTAACATATTCATACTAAAAGCCAAAAAACATTAAATCCCATTACTGGAACTGTGTTCTAGAAATAAATGTGATGTTGATATGAGGGTAGAAAGGCAGGCATAGATTCAGAGGCATAAGGTAGGCCTACTGTAAGTATTACACACAACAATGCAACAATAATAAAACAATGCATTGACATTTACTTTTGATACTTAAGTACTTTTAAAAACGAGTAGGCTACTTCTGTACTTTTACTTAAGTAAAAATCGGTCTTTACAACTTTTACTTGTAACGGAGTAATATTTGACCAGTATATCTGTACTTTCACTCAAGTGAGGAAGTTGTGTACTTTGTCCACCTCTGAAAACATCTGTTCATAATCTGTGATTACACAATTCCAATACAAATAGCACCGGGAGGCGTCTGGAATAACTCTGCACTGATCAATCCACATTTTTAAGCCAGCTAATTTTATAGTAGGGGAGACCGGGGACAGT
The DNA here is from genome assembly GCF_965113295.1 of Leuciscus leuciscus. Taxonomy (NCBI): domain Eukaryota; kingdom Metazoa; phylum Chordata; class Actinopteri; order Cypriniformes; family Leuciscidae; genus Leuciscus; species Leuciscus leuciscus. Next base: position 3,683,918 of record NC_138740.1, read on the forward strand.
TGCATTTTTCTCCAATCAGAAACAAGCTAGAGTGATGTCACTCATACTGCACATGCACAGTTAGACCCTCCCCCCACCAAGAAGACAGTAGACATATTCAACATCTGCTGATGTATTTATTGAACAAAACTTGTTTTGGAGGTATGAAAGTAAATTTTTTCATGAGATATATTTTTGTCATACTGTCCTGAAATTTTGTATGAATTAATCAAAACTCACTTCGTTTGAATTATTGTTTTGTTGACTTCTAAGTGACATGGTTAGCATGTGTCAAAGTCAGTGTGTCTAGCAGGCGTATGATGTTCTGTCATGGCTCATAGGGTCGGGGACGGTTGCAACATGTTATAAATTGCATGTTTAATAAAAGTTTGTTGCATTGCAAATTGTTCAATTCTTCCTGTCTGACACTGAAATATGGAGAGATTGAATAGCATCTGTAACACCTGCACACTGAATCTATGTAGGCCTATGTTCTACACATGAACAAATACAACTCAATAACTGTTATTTAATAAATATGACTAAATAAATAAATAATAGGCTACAATAATATTATTGAAATAAATAATACTATAATATTATAGTAGGCCTAAAACAGTTAATATTTTCAGAATTCTTTGCTCATTGAGACAAAAAGCTTAAGTTAATTAATGAAATTTAAGGTATTTTTAACATGTTGCAACTGTCTCCTGGGTTGGGGTCAGTTGCAACATCTGACTTCTTCCATTCAAATAAATACTGTGAACGATATGTCATATATAATCATCTTTAAATGGTATGGGTAATTAGCAGACAGATGCAAGTTTAATATATACAAATTTGGTTGGTCTAGTCCAAATAGTATCTGAGTAATTGAGGCAAGGCAAGGCAAGTTTATTTATATAGCACATTTCATACACAATGGCAATTCAAAGTGCTTTACATAGAAGAAATTAAAATAATGAAAAGAAATAAGAATAATTAAAACAGTTTAGAAAAATAAAATAAAATACAGTACTTTTAAAAAATAAAAAAAGAATATTTATTATAGATCTTTCTTTCAAAGGATTCCCTTAAGACTTAAATCTTTCAACCTTCTTTTAACCTTCAATCTTCTTACGACTTCCATCTATCAACTTTCCTTTAACTTTCTTTTCTCCCTCATTTACTCACACGTTCTTTTCACTTTCTTTAGCACTTTAGCACTGCGTTCACATTCTTTCTCAGACGAAAACTTTAATATCGTCATTTAAATACTGTTCTACTTTCAAACCCACATTAATCACTTTCACATTATCACCTTCTGAGTGGGCATTTACAGTTTCGGGCTAAATGCCCTGCTGACATAGGAGAAATTAAAATAATTAAAAGAAATAAGAATAATTAAAACAGTTTAGAAAAATAGAGTAAAATACAGTACAGTACAAACAGTCGGACGAACAGCGGCACAGTGCTCATTCAGTAAATGCACAGCTAAACAGAAGTGTTTTGAGTCTGGATTTGAATGTGACCACTGTAGGAGCACATCTGATCTCTTCTGGAAGCTGGTTCCAGCTGTGGCTGGCATAATAGCTAAAAGCAGACTCACCATGCTTAGAGTGAACCCTTGGTATTTCTAGCTGATATGATCCTAATGATCTGAGTGATCTGTTGGGTTTATATTCAGTGAGCATATCTGCAATGTATTGAGGTCCTAGGCCATTGAATGATTTATATACCAGTAATAATACTTTAAAATCAATCCTAAATCTAACTGGGAGCCAGTGTAAAGACCTGAGGACTGGTGTGATATGTTCATATTTCCTGGTTCTGCTCAGAATCCTAGCGGCAGCGTTCTGTATGAGCTGCAACTGTCTTATGGTCTTTTTGGGAAGGCCAGTGAGGAGTCCATTACAATAATCCACCCTGCTGGTGATGAAAGCATGCACAAGTTTCTCTAAGTCTTGTCTGGAAACAAAGCATCTAATTCTTGCAATATTTTTCAGATGATAGTATGCTGATTTAGTTATTGCTTTGACATGACTACTGAAACTAAGGTCTGACTCTAGTGTCACACCAAGATTCCTGACTTGATGTTTAGTTGTTTTACCCCTAGAGTGAAGGTATGTGTTCACTTTGAGAACTTCATCTTTGTTTCCAAACGCAATAACTTCAGTTTTGTCTTTGTTTAATTGAAGAAAGTTTTGACACATCCAACTGTTGACTTCGTCAATGCATCGGCACAGGGAGTCAATGGGGCTGTAATCGTTAGGCGATAGGGCTAAGTAGAGCTGTGTGTCGTCTGCATAGCTGTGGTAAGCAATTTGGTTATTTCTCATTATTTGGCTCATTGGGAGCATATACAGGTTGAACAGGAGTGGCGCAAGAATTGAGCCTTGAGGGACTCCGCATGTCATGGATGTCCACTCAGACTTATGGTCTCCTATACTCACATAATAACCTCTCCCATCTAAGTATGACCTGAACCATTTTAGGACTATCCCAGAAAGCCCCACCCAGTTTTCCAGCCTGTCAAGAAGTATGTTGTGATCGACAGTGTCAAATGCAGCACTGAGGTCGAGTAGTACCAGCACTGATAATTTGCCTGAATCAGTATTTAAGCGAATATCGTTTATTATCTTTATGAGCGCTGTCTCTGTGCTGTGATGCGGTCGGAAACCAGATTGAAAATTATCAAAGTATCCATTCGAGCTTAAGAATTTGTTCAGCTGATTGAAGACAACTTTTTCAATGATCTTGCCTATGAAAGGAAGATTTGAGATCGGTCTATAGTTGCTTAATATGGTCTTATCCAGATTGCTCTTTTTCAGGAGGGGCTTGACAACTGCAGTTTTCAGGGAGTTTGGAAAACTCCCAGAGAGAAGTGAGGCATTTACCACTTCTAGAAGATCTGCTTCTAAACTGTTTAGCACAATTTTGAAGAAAGATGTGGGAAGTGTGTCAAGGGCGCATGTTGATGTTTTAAGGTGTTGTACGGTTTCTTCCAAAATTTTGCCATCAATTTCTTTGAAGTCAGACATAGTAACTACTTTCTCAGGTGGTCTGATCTGTCTGACCCCAGTGCAACTCAAGGATGTGCTGATCACCTTTCTGATATTATTGATTTTCTCAGAGAAGAAAGAAGCAAACTCACTGCACTTGCTGTTTGAGAGCATTTCACTAGGAATCTGGCTTGGGGGGTTTGTCAGTCTCTCTACAGTAGCAAAAAGAGTGCGTGTGTTGTTTAAATTGCTGTTTATAATATTTGAGAAGAAAGTCTGTCTAGCTTTGCCTAGTTCCATATTGAAAGCATGAAGGCTGTCTTTGTAGATGTTATAATGGACTACAAGTTTTGTCTTCCGCCACATGCGCTCTGCTTTTCTGCATTGTCTTTTCATATGTTGCACTGCTGTTGAGTTTCTCCAAGGTGCTTTTTGTCTGCCACTCTTCTTCCTGACTTTAACAGGAGCAATATCATCAATTATATTTTTAACTTTTGAGTTAAAAGAATCAAGGAGAAAATCAACAGAGTCAGCAGATATGCTTGGTGTTAAGGATATAGCCTTCATAAATAGTACACTAGTGTTCTCATTTAAGCATCTCTTCTTGACAGACACAGATTTAGCTTCAGTGGCAGGAGAGATCAATATATCAAAGAAAATACAGAAATGATCAGACAGTGCTACATCCTTAATAAAAATCGATGAAATGTTTAGACCCTTACTGATAAGTAAATCTAGAGTGTGTCCATGATTGTGTGTGGGGCCATGTACATGCTGAGTCAGATCAAAAGTTTTTAAAACAGTTTTGATTTCTTTTGCCATATTGTTTTCTGCATTATCTATGTGAATGTTAAAATCTCCAGCAATGGCAAAACAGTCAAACTCTGAGGTAATTGTTGATAACAGTTCTGTAAAGTCCTCAGCAAAGGCTGGAGAATATTTTGGAGGCCTGTAAATAATGATAAGTAAAATGCGAGGAGCACCTTTTAACACAGTACCCAGATATTCGAAAGACGGGTAATTCCCAAATGATATTTGCTTACATTGATAGATATCTTTAAAAAGAGCAGCTAGACCCCCACCTCTCTTAACAGCTCTGCAGACACTCATAAAAGTAAAGTTAGGAGGGGCTGTTTCATTGAGGATTGTTGCACTGCAGCTGTCTTCTAGCCAGGTTTCATTTAGAAACATAAAGTCCAGGTTGTTTGTGGTTATTAAGTCATTGACTAGAAGTGATTTATTTTTAAGTGAGCGAATGTTTAAAAGTGCTAACTTAACAGTCTTACTTTTTGTCCCCACAGCAATCTTAGTTTGACATGTAATAGGCACCAGATTAGTTGGGTTTGCTGTACGGCTATTGAAGGCCTTAGACTTTCTATCTTGTAATAGAACAGCAATAGAGAAAGATACAGGCACACTGGGTTCCCGCTTGTTCTGTAAACATTTGAGAAAGTTACTGTTATCATAACAGGAACCCAAAACACATCACTGAGAGCTGGTATCAGTTGTTTTTGGTTCACCTCGAGCAGATGGAGGAGGGTGTGGGCCCTGGCGTTGTGGCAGAGGCCGAAGAGCTCTCACAGGAGGAGGGGGCGGGCGAGCTCGGCGCGCAGGCTTCGGTGTTTGAGGTGCCTGACGATTTTTGGTTGGTATCTGGGGGCTTGCAGCAAAAGAGTGGGATAGTCTGGTTCCAGCATGCACTAATTCTTCCATTTTCTGTGAGAAGCACAGGAGTGGAGTCGCTGGCGAGAGTGAGAAAGTATCTGGTGAAAGGGGCTGTTGCTCAGGTGTTATCGGAGGCTGTGATATGCTGTCCTGGCTTCCCTGGCTGTTTTCCAGGAAGTCGTCCTTGGGTGCTGAATCTTGGAGCAGTTCTAATGTGTCTGTCTGTGGTGAGCTCTGTGGGCATGGCTCAGCTGAGATTGTGTCCGTGAGCAGAGGTTGTTGTGGCTCAGTGGTGTTATCATTGTCCTTGTGTGATATGTCAACCGCATGTCCATCTTGTTGCTGAAGTGAAGTCCCGTGTTCATTCATACTGTTTCCAGGTGTGTGTGTGTCGTTCAGATTGACACACACTGCAGAAGGATGATTGAGGGAGAAGTCGATATTGTCCTTTAACACTCTTGAACCAAGTTTGTTTGGGTGATGGCCATCCCGATGAAATAGTTGTCTCTGACTCCAGAAAAGATTGAAGTTGTCAATGAAGTTTACTCCTTTTATATTGCAGGTTTTTTGCAGCCATGTATTAATCCCAAGCAGCCGAGAAAACCTGTTTGTTCCTCTTGCTGGGAGTGGTCCACTGATGAATGTTTGAACTTTCAGTCTTTTAAGTGTTTCAAAAAGTTCATTGAAATCCTTCTTAAGGAGTTCTGACTGCTCTTTATGAATATCATTCTTCCCCACATGAATTATGAGTCGATTTGCAGTCTTATGTTTCATCAGAATGTTCTGAAGTTCCCTGTTTATATCAGAAGTTGTTGCTTTTGGAAGGCAGCATGTAGTTGTATCCCTGCTGCTAATGTTTCTGATTATGGAGTCCCCCACTATCAGAGTCCTGGGCTCGGCTGTGCTCTGAGCTGAGTGCCGCTGTCTGCTCGACCTTGAGCGCCAGTTAGCATCAGTGTTAGCTACTGGCTGATACAGTCTGTGTTCGATCACATTCATCACGTTTGGGGATTCCTCATTTACATTCATTAGTACTTCAAATCTGTTCTCAAGATGTATAGGTGTTGGTGGGAGACCAGTGTTTGCCATCCTTGTCAGAGCTGTATCTGGGGTAGAGGATGCTACTGCGGCAATATGTGGGGCTCGTGACAATCTGATGTCTCGAGTGCCTTTGGGTCTCGCTCCCTGTTTGTGCCATCGATTTGTAAGTCGATCGGCTTGTTTCTCTACCTGTCGAGGAGCACTAGTTTCATGGGACTCACCGGCTATATGCTGAGGGTGTCCATGACGAAGCTCTATTGTGTGTTCCGTCTGGTTTGGTGGTCCCGTAAATAACTTTGTTTCAAGAACTGCAATCCTTTGTAAAAGTCTGTGGCAGTTAGTGCAGCAAGTAGATTCCAGAAGAGGCATTTTCTCTCTTATCCTTGTAGGCAGTTGTGTTTTCCTTTCCCCGGAATGTAAGCTGGTCGGGTAGAAGAATTCTGCGTTTTTGTGGTAATCCAAACTTTGTCGTTTGAGCACTGTGCTGATTTGCTGAAGTTAAAATTAGGTGATAAAAGGAGCTAAAATATAAAAATATAGAAGATAAAATATAAAAGCGATAGAGCAAAGCGCGGAGCAGTAAGCAAGAGCGTCCGAACGGTAGCTGAGCTGAGCAGGAAGTGCAATCTCGTTTTGGTGAGTGACATTTTTTTATCATATGTTATCTTATGAAAGATATGTCAATTTCAGAAATGATTTGATATGAGCTGAGTGTAGGCCGCACAGCGCGAGCTGAACTAATTAGCCGTAGGCTAAAGCTATCACGTATTGTTGCTTGAGAGAAATGCAAAAAGTGTTGCAACTGTCCCCGGTCTCCCCTAGGCTCATATTCAGAATGTCCTTTTCGTATAACGCCAACAACCGCACAAATGGGCTTCCTTTGTGAAATATAGCAGACCACAGTTTTAAATAACAGTTTAAAAAAGGTGGTCTGCTATTTTTCTCAAAGGAAGCTCAGTCAGTCAGTCAGACAGACAGACAGACAGACAGACAGACAGACAGACAGACAGACAGATAGATAGATAGATAGATAGATAGATAGATAGATAGATAGATAGATAGATAGATAGATAGATAGATAGATAGATAGATGCGCCTTTGTAAGATATGCGCTCGTCTTCACAAAAACTACATGCAGGGTTTTTAAACATTTCGTGTGGAGAAAATATTGTTTGTTCTGGGCAGTATGGCAAAGCCATGGCAAAAAGCAGGATAACTTGTAGGCTATAGCCTACTTGAAAGGAAAACAAATTTGCCAAGTAAAAACAGTGTTTGTGTTATTTTTTCTCTCTAGTAGGCTACATCTTTAAATATAGAGCTCATGACAAATAAAAGTTCCATATGGACAAACATTAAATGCAAAAACCAGTGTGAATAACAATATCTTAAAATAAACTAGAGAGTGGATACACAGATATGGCCTGTTTATGAATGAAATTAATGCATTTATGCATTTATTTGTATTCAAATATGCTGGCTTTCTTAAGCCAACATAATAAAGAAAATTCAGAGAAACATCGACCAATTCAGTATGTAATAAAATTGTATTAGTTTTATAATAAAACTAATAACATTTTAAAGGTATGCCGTGCTCTTCAATTTACATGATTTTAATTAATCCCAAACCTGGTAATTTTGTCATTATTAATGTACGTTCACTGATTCTAGCTTCTTTCTTTTCTGTCTCTTTCTTTTCATGTGAACTGAGTAGGCTACACATGCTTACATTCATAAATATAAACTTTATTTCTATTCAATTTTCAAAATGATTTATAGCCTACATATAAGCCTACACGCCTACCTGCCTTTTGATGTAAATAAAAGACGAGAGTGGTAAATGTTACGGACATATTATCATGGCACAGTTCAGCCTATTATTGATTTTTATTTCCACTTCCCTTTTGGATGCTATTGGAACTATTTGCACTGTATTTATCAATGGGAAATACATCATGCTAAAATAATCTGTCATACTGTAGTTCACATTATTGGGGTCGCTTGCAAGTCTCAGCAACCCGAATTACGTGACCAGCAACATATTTCTGCTTCAAATATTGTGCGTAGTTAACAGTGAGTGGTGGTTTCAGACATTATTTTATTAAAGTGCATTTGTCAGTGCCGCACTCGTACTGACTCTTATTCTGCCTGAAAGAAAGAAAAGCTCGTAGTTTACTGAAGGCGGAGCGTTTCGACCAATCAGATGAAAGGGGCGTTTCAGCGCCGCCCACGTGTGCAAATGAAATATCGAGGCCATTAACCGATTTGTAAACCACTAACGAAAAATGAAAAATCGAGCCAAAATCTAATTTTTCGTTTTTTAAACTAAACTAAAAAACGAATAAACGAGCTGGATTTCATTTCTCGTTATTCCATTCCAAACAGGAAATCAAATGATCAAAAAGTACACGGACCCCCAAGAATGAGTTTGCAAAAACTTACAGACCGTGAATTTTTTATTTTTTTATTTTAATGATATTGACAACATATTTGTCAAGTTGCAGACATGAATGTATGTCCAACTGAAGAAGAGGCACTATATTAACTGTCTACTTTTATATAGTACATATATTAATACTTCCATAAAGAGACACTTAAAAACTCATATTTTATTTGAAAAGAGACATGTCCATCCATTGTATAACTATATATCATCAGCACAAGCCATTGTGCTTCAACACCGACGATCGCCTCAAGTTAAACTGCATTGTTTCATTTACCTTCTGTGTCATTCCCCACAACGCTTACGTGACAGGACTTTGAAACAGCAAACAGCTAAAACAATAAAAGGCATGACTTACATCGCATCCTTATTTTTTCTTCGTTTTAACACCCTGAGAAAGGATTTTGTAAAGATAAAACCGATTTTAAATTCAGAGATATTGCGGCTGGTTTTACCTTGAAAGTCGAGAACGGTCCAATCACACAAGACAAAAATATAAAAAATAACTTTGATTCGCTGAAATCAAAAGTGGGAGGGTCTGACACAAGGCCAATCTGAAACAAACCAATTAGAGCTTTCGGACAGCCGTTGAGCATACATCGGTTTTACACTCGTTGTTGCAGTGCAATGTGGGATTGAATAAGTGCACTCAATAATGTCCACTATGGTTTTGGACACTACAAATGGCTGTCCCCTCAAATAACGCCCTATTTGAGGGTATAGGGAGCGATTTCGGATTCAGCCAGGGACTACAGCGAGAGGTTTCAGGACATCTTTAAGGTCCGGTTGTCTCCTAGATATTGATAGAGGCTCTCTGATGGCTGCAAATGATATGCATGTTTGTTATGTACATATTGGAAAGCAGGGTCTCAGCGAGCCTCAACAGCGCCACCTTGTTACCGGATATAGCCTACAACACTATCCATTATCAATCTTTGTTTACACTGAATGTAATAAAATCAGAATCATTCTCGCGTTTCGATGAAAGTATAAAAGGGGCGCCTAGAGAACATGAGATCCTCTAAGTGCTCCGGCCCTGCCTTCACAAACATCACGCTTTAATGGCAGGGCATACGCGACGGCGGGTCTGGCTGGTGATGCCTTGCACACAATGGCTGTGTTGAAAGCATACCAGGCTGATCTGCTGAAAGATTTGAACCAAGGTCAGGGTCTTTATTCAAGAGATTTCATAACGTTATGTAATATATCACATTATAATTTGCAGTATATTCCCATATATGTTTGTTCCATAAGGGACTTGCAAAGAATCTCAGGGCAATGCACACAGTTTATGCTGTTGTTAAAGCCCGACTCCGACGAGTCGAACATTTAATGTGTGTTTCCAACAAATAAATGATGCAAATGATAGAACGATGAACAAATAACGATGATGGTGAGAGAACATTGTGCTTGATACATTTTTCATCTTCAAACCAAACTTGGGTCTTCAGCCGATAAAGTTTGAATCCCGTCAGGCTAGTGCGCTTCCCATAATGTTCACGCATTAGGCCAGTAGGCGCAGAGTAGACGGTCTTTTGTTGCTGTTTCAACACATTTGATCACATGAGCGTTTACACTACGAAAACAATCCGGTTGAATGTGTTTTCTTCCTCTGGAAGTGGTTAAAAGTGGACAAGCTCAAAATGTTTTAGACCCCGTTTACACCTGTACTTAGTGTCGTCCACTTGTGATCCGATCGACCAAAACGCATATTAACACCAGGTGTAAACAGGCCTCACATGTCAATCAGGTCCCTAGCCCTCCCTCTGTCTCACCTCATCAGCAACATGTCTGCCCAACTGTCCCTTCAAGCCCTTCATCCCAGGGGGGCAGGGTTTCATAAAATATTGAAGCTTCCCCGGGCGCCACCATTGATTAGCGGACCATCATCTGCTGTTAGCATTCCATTGACTCCCATTCATTTTGGCGTCACTTTGACAGCGAATAACTTTACATCTGAGGCGTTTAAAGACTCCATTTGTCCATTATTTATTTAAGAAACACGAAAATGTATAAAATGCTCCATTACTTTGTATCTTACGTTATGGCCCCGTAGAAGCAGTTTTTGTAAAAATAGGCTAACGATTGCGTCATAACCACGCGACTCTCTGTCGCACAGTAGAGAGATTACCGTATGGACAGGAGGAGAAGCTCGCAGGCAATCGGGGGAACGTGGAGGCAAAATGACAAAATAATTAATCAGAATGCTTAGCAAAAGTTTCTCCTGCTCCTGCATGGACACCTCCTACTCACACTCTCCGTCTCTGCAAGTTTCGGAAAGGGAATGATTCAGATTTCACTCGGCACAGCTACTAGAAGACAGACGGGTTGCTCACGTCACATCTACGTCGTCAAGCTCTGTTTGAGTCTGCGCAGTACGCTCGACCATCAGGAAGTGAGAGCTTCTAATTGACTTCACTTGTCTCCATTGAATCCAATGGGGTCGCTATGTCCAGTTTATATACTGTCTATGCTTCATCCCGAGGAACTCTCCATATCCTCTGTTGTCCTCGTCAGTAGCGGCTGCCTCTTCCGTCTCCTCCTCCACGTCCTCCTCATCCGTCACCTCCTCTTCCTCCTCCTCCTCCACGTCCTCCTCCTCCGTCACCTCCTCTTCCTCCTCCTCCTCCTCCTCCTCTTCCTCCTCTTCCGTCTCCTCCTCCACGTCCTCCTCCTCCTCCTCCACGTCCTCCTCATCCGTCACCTCCTCTTCCTCCTCCTCCTCCTCCTCCACGTCCTCCTCCTCCGTCACCTCCTCTTCCTCCTCCTCCTCCACGTCCTCCTCCTCCGTCACCTCCTCTTCCTCCTCCTCCTCTTCCTCCTCCTCCTCCTCCTCTTCCTCCTCTTCCTCCTCCTCCTCTTCCTCCTCTTCCATCTCCTCCTCTTCCTCCTCCTCCTCCTCTTCCGTCTCCTCCTCCTCCTCCTCCTCCTCTTCCGTCTCCTCCTCCTCCTCCTCCTCCTCCGTCACCTCCTCCTCCGTCACCTCCTCTTCCTCCTCCTCCTCTTCCTCCTCCTCCTCTTCCTCCTCTTCCTCCTCCTCCTCTTCCTCCTCTTCCGTCTCCTCCTCTTCCTCCTCCTCCTCTTCCTCCTCCTCCTCCTCCTCCTCTTCCGTCTCCTCCTCCTCCTCCTCCTCCATGCGCTGATGCATCTCTCCCATTTCCTCGAAGCTGGATCCCGAGGTGTCGTCCATATTCTCCCTGTCCACCACTGCCGAGCCGCTGCCCTGGGGTCGGTCACGAGAAAGAGAGAAAGTTCTGTCACAAAGTCTGTAAAACACTCATTAAGCCAATTTTCACATTACAGAATAAGTTAGAGAATGTGATGGAGCAGGACAGGTTTATTTTCCCTTTATTTCTGTATAATTTGCTAAACTTTTCTGAATACTGCAAATATATAGAAAGTATTAAAGGGTTAATTCACCCAAAAATTTACCCCATAATTTACCCACCCTCAAGCCATTCTAGGTGTATATGACTTTCTTCTTTCAGCCAAACACAATCAGAGTTATATTTAAAAAAAATATCCTGGCTCTTCCAAGCTTTATAATGGGAGTGAACGGTACCTGAAATTTTGAAGCCTAAAAAAGCACATCTATCCATCATAAAAAGTAATTCATATGGCTCCGGGGGGTTAATAACTCACTTTTATGATGGATGGATGTGCTTTTTTGGTCTTCGAAAAGTTTCACAGAAAAATCTTGTGTTTTCATACGTTATGTGACTGTATAATGCTGAGCTGAGTTGAGCTAAATTACCTGGATAATGTTGTCATAAAAAATATCCCATGGTTCCATATTTGTGTTTTTGCTTCCTTGTGATGCCGACATTGTTTTGCACTATGAAGAATAAGCAAAAACATTAGCTGCTAGAATATTAAAACGCTACAATCTATAGTTTGATTCTGGTGCTCATTTTAGTTTGATATTAAAAATGGTTTGTGTGAATTGTACAGCGCTGGGACAAAAAAAAAGTCTTTCTTTTTCTTATTTATATATTTATTAACCGCTTGTAGAAGAAAAAAGAAAGAAAACATTAACAACAATTATTGTCATTGTCATAAATACAATACTCCAGAGTCCTTCAGTCCATATTAAGTTCCTTCAGTCTTACTAGTCCTTAAATAGCTTTTAAGTTTTTAGAGAACTGAATAGATTCAAAATACATGTTTATTTCAAGTTTTAATCTTAAAAAAAGAGGATTGCATTTAGAAAATTTACATTTGTGAATTTGTGAAGGTTTATAAAATAAATATCACTTTTCTTTTCACATTTTCACAAGTTAGGATTCACATAACATTTGATAAAATCACACAAATGTCACACCAAAATGTGTATGGACTCACCTCAGCTTACCCTGATCATCGCAATCACAATGAAACCGCAACCAGGCACAGAAAGAGTGTACATTTAAAAATTAAAATGAATTTGTGTGTGTGTGTGTGTGTGTAAGATTTAAGTTACGAGTGACAGTGGTTTGTGTTGTTCCCCTCTGCTACTTAAAAACATTTTCCATCCTGCACATCAATGGCATTGTAGTGTCAACAACATTTTGCTGCAGTATTTTCAGACATTTCATAACTTCAGTCTATGGAAATGATATCAGTGTAGTCTAGTCAACCATGTAGATAGAGCTTTTAAACAGTTTATTTCAGGAAGCACAATAGTGTCACCGTCATGTTCAGTTTGTGTTGGTTTTCACTCGTCACATGTGTTCCTTTGTTCTCTTTTAGTTAATTATCTTTGTGTATTTAAGTTTGTGCTTGAGTTCAGTTCTTGCTCCTGTATTGTTATGCATCGCACGTTGGCTATTATCCTTGTAATATTTATCTAATAAACCTTGTATACCTTCATCATCGTCTTTTTTGAACTTTAAAAGTAGGCCTTTGCTTTTTCACTTCTAAGTTTTGTCATAGATCGGGAATGTTTAAAAGCATTTATTCTTTTCTATTCTTTGAAAGCATTTATTTAAAGGGGTCACATCATATTTTTTTTTAAACCCAATACCCAACATGAGGGTGAGTAAATAATGATGATAGAATTCTTTAGATTAATTAATTTGTTTTTGGGTTACTGTTCCCTCAAGTTTCAAGATTTTTCCTGAATCTTTGCAATAATACAAGAATGGAAATGAGAACAGAGACTGACTCTGCATGCACTTTTTTTTTTTTTTTTTTTACATAACCACAAATATTATATTAAATAAGCATTTATTTAAAGGGACCATGTTATAATTTTTTATAAGCCCACTAAGATCCACTTATAATTTTCAAGAATTTATTTAAATTTTTTATTAAGCTGAATGATTAATACGGCCTAAAATTAACACTCGCCAAACGCGAGTAAAAATCGACGTTGGCGAGTATGAAACGGTGTCAATTACCAGTTGGCCAGTAACATTTTTATGAATTCTAACAATGCAGTGTTATGAGAACATGAGCAAACATGACCGACGCTCGGATTGATGGACCAGCGCTGCATCGAAAGTTTAAGGCGTGCCAATTTAAACATGCAAGCGCAAGAACAGTTTGAACTCAATTTGTTATTCGCAAGTGGTTTGGGAAGTTTCTGTGTGCAAAAGCGCTCGCCCAGAAAGCTGTGACTCAGACAGCGCACAAATACTGAATTGAGCCGTTTAAAAAAGGTGCGTTTCAACGAGTATCCTAGTGAACATAGTCAAGTCAAGTCACCTTTATTTATATAGCGCTTTTTACAATACAGATTGTTTCAAAGCAGCTTTACAGTGATAACATGAAAATAATACAACAAAGTTTGTTTTTCGAAGAAAATGGCATCATCGTCCACCAAGGCAGATCAATAATATTGTTGAATATTAAATGTCCCCCAACTAAGCAAGCCATTATAGGTCAGAAGTCAGATTGGATCAGAACATTGAGAATATTAATCTGGTTGAAGATCGGAGTCACGCCGGTATGGAGACAAGTTTGTTGAGGATCGGTGCCGATGAGGCCTTCACAGGGCTGATGAGGCTGACCCTTGAGGAAGGCGTTGTGGTCGTGTCTAGGCGCAGGTCCACCATCTGATCTGGATACGGCCCGGATCTGGCTGACTGCAGTAAACCTCATTAGCGTAGATGCCATTCTTCTTATGATGTAACGAGTACATCAGGTCAGGTCATCATAGTCAGTTAAACAGCTGAGAAAGAAAACACACATGTACAGTATAAGTAGGCTATATTGCATCAGTGCATTAGGTCTTAAAGTGACAGCAGCCTAATAATCCTGCTGCTTTCTCAAAGGACAAAGGGGAAAAAAACTTGACTGAATACCTTTTGTGACTTTAATGAAGATTAATCTGTTTAATTTAGTAATTAATGCAGTGTTATTTTACATTTGTTAATTTTGATTAATTTATAATGGCCCTTTTGCAACTTTTCTCTGTATTTATTTCAGATATGTCAACAGGAGACTCATTCCGATCAATAGCTTTTAGCTACAGGGTGGGTTACTGCACAGTGGCAAGGGTGGTAAAAGAAGTGTGTGAGGCAATATTGTCTCTCTTGGTCCAGGAATACATGCTTGGTGTCTCACCAAAAGTGGCAGATGCAGTGGTGTGAAGGCCACTTGCATCCTTCACAATTTCATACGTTATGAGGATGCTGATGCAGAGGAAGGAAGTTGTGCCCCCCTGCCATCAGAGCCACAGTTTGCCATGCAGCCCATCCAGCGAGCTGGCAGCAACAATGCCTCTAGGGAAGCACTGGAAATAAGCCAAAGGTACACCACCTACTTCTCTTCTCCAGCAGGTGAAGTTGCATGGAGGTATTCTGTCATCTAATGCCTCATAATTACTCCCACCACCATCAGGACCACTGCCATCAGTGCCATCCAGGACCACCACCAATAAAAAATCAAAAAAGGCTCTTTTAAAGCATAACTCTCTCCAAAATGCAACCTAGGCTCTTTTTGTTAATCCACCCGAGGCAAACTTTCGTTTAAAAGCATAATTAGAATGGAAACGCCACTTTAAGTTTTACCGTATTTTCGTTTTAGGTTAAAATGCCTTGTGAATGGGAGTGAATGGAGCACTTTTATGATAGCATCATCAAAGCCCGTCTACGGAAAGCCTGTTCACTCCAACGCCCTATTAAGTCCTATTGGTTGTAGTTCCAATCAGAGTTCCACTGGGGGCGCTCGCCATGAGTGCAAAATGAATGAGAGTCAATGGGGCTAGACGGCTAAATCTGTCTCTTTCACCCGATTGCCGTTGATAAATCTCAGGTTTGATTATAGGTTTTGCAAGTTCAACATGGGTTATAGGTCGAATGTTGAATGAACGAGTACTTATGTCCTTTCGATTTCTTACAGGTTGAGTTGTTGTTGCCCATAACACACTAGCATTCTGCTAATGAACGCTGATTGGTCAGTGAAGGACTGATTACGACCAGAGATACAGCTTGATGGCATCGTGGCATCCGAAGCGGGACCAGAAACAAACAAAACCAAAACTCATCTAGCACGTGTATTTACCTGTGTCAGCTGTGTTGTGTGTTTACCTGTGTCAGCTGTGTTGTGTGTTTACCTGTGTCAGCTGTGTTGTGTGTTTACCTGTGTCAGCTGTGTTGTCGATGCCTCGAGAGAAAAGAAAGTGCAGAGCGCGAAAGCACCAAAGTGACTGAAGGATTGCCGTGAAGCAGTATCTCTGGTCGTACGATGTGTATGACGTCATTGACATTTTGAAAGACTTTTTAAAGCAAATAAATGACTCTAAAAAATCTAACACCAAGCAATGTGTAATTTCTTTGCATCCCCTTTCGAAAACAACATTCAAATTACTAGACAAAAAATTATATCCTGAGAATAGTGGATTTTGATGTGTATAGCGCCATAGACCTCCATTCATTCTGCACTCGTCCTGTGAGCGCCCTCATATGGAACAAGAGTGGAACTGCAACCGGAAGTTTATTGAGTGGCACTTCTCCCCTCATTAGACTTTCTCTGATAGCATCCAAAATCACTATTTTTAAAACACTAAGGAGGCTCGATACGACATGAAACTTTGCTCAAAGTATCAGCAGGGGCTCTACACATGAACTCGAGCATTGAGAACATTGTTTGTGTACACAGAGTTTACTGAAAAGAAAGATTTTGAACAACTCACTGTAGCTGTGTCCACCGGGATTTTGACAGTCAAAAATAGTCGATTTCCGAATGCGAATGAACGGACTCTGAATTTTAGTATTGTTTCTTATATGAGGATCCTTTTTCAAATACAAGGTCAATATTAATTTTCACTAACGAGAAAACAACAAATTGTCCGTGAATTTATATTGAAGTAAGCTTTAGGAGCTTTCCTCTCTGTTACGGAGATTGACTATTTTTGACTGACAAAATGTCGGCGGACGGAAACACAGCGAGTTGTTCAAAATCTTTTTTTTTTTTTATCTTTTTTTTTATAAACCTTTATTAAACAAGGCGTTACAGAATGTAAGAGAAACAGAGCACAGACAAATGCTATGTAGAACAGTACAGAGTAGCACAAATCTTTTCAACATTTATATATGAAAAAAGAGAAATAAAAATAAAACTACATATATAACAAAAGAAATAAAATATGAAAATACGAGCACATATCAATAGATTAAACATAGTTATTAAAGTACTACTAAAATAAAATCTCTTAGCAGCTGGGCTTTAGAAAATTTGCATTTTTCCAATGCACTAATAAACAAAGTTAACTCATTTTTGAAAGCTTCAAAGATAGGAGACATTTTCAAAAACCGACATTTATGAATACAAAATTTTGCCAATAAAAGAAGATTATTATTTCCAAATTCTGTAGATTTATCTTCCAACTGGAAACCATATTTGATAATATCAAAAGTTAGAACTGGAAAAAAAGTTTTACAGGCTAACCAATTCTGGAGAGTTGACCAAAACAATTTGGTGTGAGCGCATGAAAAGAAGAGATGTTCCACAGTTTCAATTTGAAAATGACAGAAAGTACATGTATTAATACCGATATTGAATCTATTGTGTAGGAAATCATTTGAAGGATAAATGTCATTCAGTAATTTAAACTTTAAATTACTGAATGACATTTATCCTTCAAATGATTTCCTTTTAATAAAGTGAATTTCCTTAACTTTCAGTGAGACTGGATAAGAGAGATAACTAGTTCTTATCTTTGAAATGGTTTTCGGAGTGAAAGTCTTGAGAAGAAAATGCCTCTTTAGGTGAGCTGGAAAGTAAGAAACTGTAAGGAGAGACCTTAACAATTTGTTATTACATTTTTTGTCAACAAATTGGACACCATCCAAAGACAGACTAGGTACTTGTACTTCAGGTGATGTATACAGTAATGTCCCTTTAATTAACTGAATTAGTGCTGAAGGGATAGCCTTAATTACTTTGTCATATTTGGTTCTAGAACATAAAATATTGTATTTAACCAACCCGTTCTCATTCCCGGGGCGTAATATACTTACGCTTTTGACACGTCCGTCAGCGTATACTTTCAACGCACATGGCACCCATTTATGGCGGGCCGAAAGGTCCAAAAATAAGACTAATGATTTGTCGTGGAAAGTCACTATACTATAGCCCCTAGCTACTCACTTTCCCACTGATGTGCCAGCGGTGGATCTGTATACGTACTCTCCTCACACAGCGAGCGACTCGCTTTCCTCAGCGAGCAACTCACTCTCCTCAGCGAGTGACTCACTTTCCTCGCACAGCGAGCGACTCACCCTCCTCACACAGCGAGCGACTCACTCTCCTCACACAGCGAGCGACTCCCTTTCCTCAGCTGGCGACTCACTTTCCTCACACAGCGAGCGACTCACCCTCGTCACACAGCGAGCGACTCACTTTCCTCAGCTGGCGACTCACTTTCCTCACACAGCGAGCGACTCACTTTCCTCAGGGAGCGACTCACTCACTTTCCTCAGCTGGCGACTCAGTCTCCTCACACAGCGAGCGACTCACTCTCCTCAGCTGGCGAGTCAGTCTCCTCACACAGCGAGCGACTCACTTTCCTCAGGGAGCGACTCACTCACTTTCCTCAGCTGGCGACTCAGTCTCCTCACACAGCGAGCGACTCACTCTCCTCAGCTGGCGAGTCAGTCTCCTCACACAGCGAGCGACTCACTTTCCTCAGCTGGCGGCTCAGTCTCCTCACACAGCGAGCGACTCACTTTCCTCACGCAGCGAGCTACTCAGTCATGTACATTGGCCTAATATTATAATAAAATCTCTACCCTTTCAAGTACTGTATTGGTGCAATAACTAACTACTTCAGTAAAGTGTTCCATTTTTGTGTTGTATAAAAGTCATTTATTCTGAACCAATAATCTTACATTGATTCTCATTGCATTTTTTTATTATTTTTTTTTTAAATTTTTTTTACATTTATAAAGGCAATTTCCCCCTAACTGTCATCTTTCAAGTCAAATTCTATACATGTTAAGTCACTATATTGCTTTTACCAATCAAATTGACTAGTATCAACAAAAAACATTTTTTCCCACTGCAGAGAAAACTTGTATTTATAAAAAGTTGAATATGCAAAACAAGCATAAAAAACACTTGTTTAACCACTTTAAAATAAACACCTGTAAAGCTTTTGTTTATTTTATAAATTATCTTTAAAATAGAATATTCTGAAAAAGTGACATTTCCATTTTTGCTGATTCACATTGGTATCAAAATAGGTAAAACACATTTCAAAGTTACATACACCATTATGTTTTTGTAAAGATCACATTAGTTAACTGTAAATTACTTGCATGTTGTTTTTCTCTATCAGATTATAACAGATTATTATTTGATGACACCATTCAAAAGAATATTCAACATGAATGCCCCATTATCCTTAAACAAACATAAAATACACATAATATTTTTTAATTTTTGCCCCATGCATTCATGTTGAATAATGTTTTGTTTTTTTATGCTTGTTTTGCATATTAAACTTTTTATAAATGCCACCTCTGATGCAGATTCTGTACTAAGGTTCATCATGTACTAAGGTTACCGCAGTTGCCCAGGTTTGATTTGAGCCAATACCCTTTGCAGCTTGTCATCCCCTCTTCTCCCTGATTCTGTCATTCTTTGATTGTCCCTATGCCTTTATTCATAAAAGTAAAAAGAAATCGATTACACTCCTTCAAAACCACATATTAGACAACCTGTCCATTCTAATAAAATCCCTTTAGGGCAGGGGTCGGCAAATACGTCTTGCATCAGGCCAACTTTTTTTCAAGTCATTAGATCATTTATATTCTGACATTTGCCGTCTGTGCACTCTATGGCCGCTTAATCAATCACTTAAGAGGAAGTGATTATTTAAAGGGATAGTTAACTTTAAAATGAAAATTACGTCATCATGCACTCACCTAGCCTGGTAATACCAGTAGGGCTGTATTCTTCCAGTCGATTAGTCGATTATTTGGTCGATACGTTCTGGCTCGACCAAAATTCTGATTGGTCGATTTTTTGCCGCGTTCATTTCATTAGTTTTGTCGCGTTCATTTACCGGTAATCAGCTTTGCCGCGTTCATTTCATCAGTTTTGCCGCGTTCATTTCATCAGGTGGAAGCACTAATTGCTAATGGGGGTGTTTTCAGAGCACCCCTGTTTCACAGGTAACAGTCTGTCTTCAGAACACCCCCCTTGTTTTCACTTCTTTTGGATTAGCCCAACTCACCGGAGAAGACGGACAGATTGAAGAAAGTAGGCTACTAGAAGGTTTGCTGAATATTACTTGATCTGGTTTGTTTAATAAATGTTTTTTTTTTTTTATTAAAGTGGACGTGCCTTTTGTGTTTAAGAGTAAAAGCTTTAAGTTAATAGTCTATTCGTGTCTCAGCCGCGAAGCTGAGCTCCTATGTTCAGCCCATAGACTGTAAAAAATAGGTTCAGCCTCACTCTGTGCGAGCTGCACAGAGCGGCTGAAATTATAGAGTCTGTCAGTTATTATAATACATATGACAGAAACAATTGTCTAAATTATGTTACATATTCCTCAAAAGTTCTTGTCATGATATCACTAGTTGACAACATAGTACTATTTTCGGAAATCATAGGCTATGATATTGCGCAGGTGCACGTGATGCAACGCTGTCAGAGCCGACAGCCGACAGACTCGTGTGTCAGACTCATTTCAGTGCAAATTTTTTTTTATGTTTATTTATAATTCATTTAGGCGGACAACAAGGCTACCAAGTACTGCGCACAGTGCGCAGCTAATTAATTTAACGTTTTTTTTCTAACGTCATTTTTTGTCGATTTTTAGTCGAAAACTTCAGGACTTCAGTCGACCAAGATTTTCTTTGGTTGAGTACAGCCCTAAATACCAGACTCTGCTACTTCGCTTTGCTTCGTAGAGAGAGTCTGGACGTTTGGTTATGACGTATGTTATGCGCCGTCTCAGCCGCATCAAATTTCCACTGTATGATGCGAAAACAAAACTATCGCGCTAAATACCAGTGAACATGGCTGAGAATGACTTTTGTGAAGATTATGTGAAGTAAATATATGCATCCACGGTAGAATCAGGGCCTCTAAACTAATATTTGACAGTAGAGAGAATTGAGAAAATATTTGTAGCCAACTGTCAAAGTTAGGATTAGTACTGTTAAACACAGCTCTTAGTTCTTCTCGAGTCTGTCGGAAATTCAGCAACTTAATTGCAAGATTACAGCATGACATGGAAATATTTAAGGACTGGAAAAGAAAGGAGACACTGACCTGTCAAAAGGGTACCAGTTCGAGCTCGACAGATAAAACTCCAAGGACCATAAAAAAGCCAAGGAAGTCCATGGACTTGCCATCACAGAGCAGTGTCACCGAGGTGGGTTAAACTCTATAGGGCTGTACTCAACCAAAGAAAATCTTGGTCGACTGAAGTCCTGAAATTTTCGACTAAAAATCGACTAAAATCGACTAAAAATGACGTTAGAAAAAAAAACGTTAAATTAATTAGATGTGCACTGTGCGCAGTACTTGGTAGCCTTGTTGTCCGCCTAAATGAATTATAAATAAACAAACAACTAGTAGGCTATTTGCAGTATATTAAATCGTTTTTGACCTAATTATTTTGCACTGAAATGAGTCTGACACTCGAGTCTGTCGGCTCTGACAGCGCTGCATCACCTGCGCAATATCATAGCTTATGATTTCCGAAAATAGTACTATGTTGTCAACTAGTGATATCATCACAAGAACTGTTGAGGAATATACAACATAATTTAGACAATTATTTTTGTCATATGTTATAATAATAAGTTATTATTAGTCAGACACTATCATTTCACCGTGCATGTCCTCGCACCGAGCGAGGCTGATGAGCTTAACGTTAGCTTCGCAGCTGAGACACGAATAGACTATTAACTTAAAGCTTTTACTCTTAATAAACACAAAAGGCACGTCCACTTTAATAAAAAAATAATATTTATTAAACAAACCAGATCAAGAGCAGAAACGAAATAAAGTGCATAACTGAAAAATAAAGCATCCTAGGCTCAAAACTAACAACCAACAGCACAGCGCAATTGTGCATTAGGCTCCAAATAAAAAATAAAAAAGTTAGGTTATCACACTAAAACATTGAAATATGCAAATTCTGATATGTTCATAGCTTACTCAAAACAGACAGGGCAAGCTAACGCAGACAAGTGAGCTTACCACTTTTACAGTAGATGATATGTCATGTTTGTCGTCAAGCTGTGGAAAACTGTTGCTTGCAAACTTTGCATTCGACCTTTTTCCTGTTATCAATTTTAACAAAATGCTGCCACACTGTCGATTTCTTTGTTGTTGACATGTTAGAAGAGGACTGACTATTAAACGCTCTCACAATTAAATAAATAATATTCAGCATCAAACCTACTACGCTCGACGCTCTCTCTTGGGTTGGACTAATCCAAAAAAGGTGAAAACAAGGGGGGTGTTTTGAAGACAGACTGTTACAGTGAAACAAGGGTATTCTGAAAACACCCCCATTAGCAGTTAGTGCTTTCCACCTGATGAAATGAGCGCGCCTCAGCGCGGCAAAACTGATGAAATAAACGCGGCAGAAAATCGACCAATCAGAATTTTGGTCGAACCAGAACGTATCGACCAACTAATCGACTAATCGACTAGGACAGTACAGCCCTAAAACTCTACAATGCAAAGTTTGAAATAGGTTCAAACACTTTTCTTGTTCGGGCTTCAGTTTGCAAATGTCGGGAATATTCTCCACAACAGAGCGAATTGCATCCCGTGTCTCCATATCCGCGATCGTTTTACAGAAGCGAACTGAAATTGAGCGGAAGTATGAAGTCTGACGTAGTCAGGCTAACACTCACCCTCAAGTTGTTTCAAACCTGTATGAATTTCTTTGCTGAACACAAAGGAAGATATTTTGAAGAATGTTGGCAGCCAAATAGTTAACTGGAGCCATTGACTTTCATAGTATATATTTTTTCTTACTATGGAAGTCAATGGCTCCAGTTAACCGTTTGGTTACTGACATTTTTCAAAATATCTTCCTTTGTGTTCAGCAGAAGAAAGAAATTCATACAGGTTTGAAACTACTTGAGGGTGAGTGTATGATGACAGAATTTAAATTTTAAAGTGAACTATCCCTTTAAGTAACTTTTGCTTTCATGACTGAGATCTGTTTCAGCACCCGCCTTTATAATTAAAAAAATAATAATAAAAATTATCGAAGTAATCCTGCCGCTTATTACCGACCACTGCTTTAGGGGCTATGGCCTCAACAGGCTCATGTATTTTACCGTTTTAGATCTCAATAGAAGAAAGCCTAAATGAGTTTTAAAACAATTGAGTCTCCACTTTCATTTCATTTCAGGTTTATTGAGCAATGCACACTTATAATACATAAATAAATGTGTAATGTGCCAGAAAGTTTAGGTTTGTGGTGCTGTGTTTACAAAGTCGCTCAATAGAGGAGGAGCCAAGAAACTTATAAGGGCATACCAGTTTATGTTTTGGGGATAATCTTGGTCAAACACTACTGTATGTCTTCATTTTCCTTTATGTTTAACATCCACGTTGTGGGGGTTTGCAAAACACCAATGAACAAAATTCATAACCAGACTACTTGGTAGATGTATCAGTCTTTGTAAAATAAACAAAGTTTACTAATGTCATTAGAGGATGTACGTTTGTAGTCATAAAGGTGTATGCTCAAACCCTTATACGTATCAAATGTGAAACCTAATATTGACTAGCATAAATATAATTTATCACTGCTTCACCTTTTGTATTGTCCAGCAACTGAAATATTAATTGAGGTATATAGTTGATCGCCGGGAGGAAATTGTCTGATTTGATTAGAAAGAGGGGCTTTGCATTGACTGTGCAATAAAAAACAATAAGCTGACATAATCTTCATAGTGGATTATCTAGCTCAAACTGTTTTAAGTGCCAGCAACTATATTAACATGGTGTTTTAAAAATGGGAATAATATTAAGAAATCTAAATCACAGTGTTATGTCTGGAAAATGTAATTAGGGTAAAGGGGGCCAGGACACAAAGACACTTAAAACACTCTGTGTTATGTTAGTCTAATTACGTTCACAGTGGGGAAAAACCTAAATAACGACAAAACTGTGTATTACAATATTTACAACTAATTGTTCGACAACCTATTTAACATAAAATGTGCTGCTATGTAAGCTGCAAAAAAGCAGCTTATTTAATATGTATAATGTGTATATTTATATTTCACCCAGTTTTACTTGCATTTAATATTGAAAATTTGCAGATTTATGTGCTCATCAACCAGCTTCAGGGGGACAGCAGCCCAGCAGCAGCCCAGTGGAACCAGTTCCACCAGTGCAGGAGGACTCAGCAGCTGGAGTAGCTCCAGTGACTGAAGAATATGTGCTTCATCTTGTGCCTGTGTCACCTTCTCCCCTCTTTCATCCTCCTGCTCCCCTTTCTGCCTCCTCTCATCCTCCTGCTCCCCTTTCTGCCTCCTCTCATCCTCCTGCTCCCTTTTCTGCCTCCTCTCATCCTCCTGCTCCCCTTTCTGCCTCCTCTCATCCTCCTGCTCCCTTTTCTGCCTCCTCTCATCCTCCCCTTTCTGCCTCCTCTCATCCTCCCCTTTCTGCCTCCTCTCATCCTCCTGCTCCCTTTTCTGCCTCCTCTCATCCTCCTGCTCCCCTTTCTGCCTCCTCTCATCCTCCTGCTCCCCTTTCTGCCTCCTCTCATCCTCCTGCTCCCCTTTCTGCCTCCTCTCATCCTCCCCTTTCTGCCTCCTCTCATCCTCCTGCTCCCCTTTCTGCCTCCTCTCATCCTCCTGCTCCCCTTTCTGCCTCCTCTCATCCTCCTGCTCCCCTTTCTGCCTCCTCTCATCCTCCTGCTCCCCTTTCTGCCTCCTCTCATCCTCCTGCTCCCCTTTCTGCCTCCTCTCATCCTCCTGCTCCCCTTTCTCCTCCTGCTCCCCTTTCTGCCTCCTCTCATCCTCCCCTTTCTGCCTCCTCTCATCCTCCTCTCATCCTCCCCTTTCTGCCTCCTCTCATCCTCCTGCTCCCCTTTCTGCCTCCTCTCATCCTCCTGCTCCCCTTTCTGCCTCCTCTCATCCTCCTGCTCCCTTTTCTGCCTCCTCTCATCCTCCCCTTTCTGCCTCCTCTCATCCTCCTGCTCCCCTTTCTGCCTCCTCTCATCCTCTTGCTCCCCTTTCTGCCTCCTCTCATCCTCCCCTTTCTGCCTCCTCTCATCCTCCTGCTCCCCTTTCTGCCTCCTCTCATCCTCCTGCTCCCCTTTCTGCCTCCTCTCATCCTCCTGCTCCCCTTTCTGCCTCCTCTCATCCTCCTGCTCCCCTTTCTGCCTCCTCTCATCCTCCCCTTTCTGCCTCCTCTCATCCTCCCCTTTCTGCCTCCTCTCATCCTCCTGCTCCCCTTTCTGCCTCCTCTCATCCTCCTGCTCCCCTTTCTGCCTCCTCTCATCCTCCTGCTCCCTTTTCTGCCTCCTCTCATCCTCCCCTTTCTGCCTCCTCTCATCCTCCTGCTCCCCTTTCTGCCTCCTCTCATCCTCTTGCTCCCCTTTCTGCCTCCTCTCATCCTCCCCTTTCTGCCTCCTCTCATCCTCCTGCTCCCCTTTCTGCCTCCTCTCATCCTCCTGCTCCCCTTTCTTTCTCCTCTCATCCTCCTGCTCCCTTTTCTGCCTCCTCTCATCCTCCTGCTCCCCTTTCTGCCTCCTCTCATCCTCCTGCTCCCTCTTTGTCCTTCTTGCAGCCTACTTCTGGCCTCTCAGGAGAAGGTGCCACAAGACCCCCAAAACGTCAAATAAAAGGTTAGTAATCAAAAGACTGTACAAATGTAACGGGGTAACCTGAGTTGTGACATGTTGTGAGTGGTCAAAGTGGGAATTGGTGGAGGAACCCTAACATCTAGTAGCCTTATGTTGTCATACTCATATTCTAGTCAGAAAGTGAGTCTGATACTGCTCCATTGGGCTGTGATTATGGGGCGTGTTTTAACCGAACCAGGAAATGCTCTGCACTCAATTGGATAGACCTACAACCAATCAGAGCAATGGAGTAAATGACTGGCAACGCCCACTGATTATGTCCACCTTGAGTTGATGCCCATTTTGGTTGCTTCTTTCATTTGGTCCTCCATGAGTGCGACCAAAGGAGAAACAACAATGACCATAGGGTTTTCATTCCTCTTTTAAAATGAATGCGCTGTCTACATCTTCTATAACAGACGCGATGGCAGAATCTACACATCTGAGTTCTCCAGCGGCAGCAATTCTTTGTTGTAAACGAATTCAACAAGTTCAGGCATACCTGCTTCTCAACGGATAAAGTCCAGACCGAACTTCCCCACCGTCAAAGTTCGGTTGGCATCCAGGCTAAGTTAGTTTGGGGGGAAAAAGTTTCCATTGATGACAACATCAATCATGCTTAAATACGTGTTAATTACAGTTTAAATAGAGCCCAGGTTGAAATTAACAAAAGTTTCCCCGTAATGCCCAGTTTGACTAGAAATGATGGTGGACCAGAAGTGGGGTGTTGACCAAAATTCACTGATTATAAACCCATTCATCTTAAATTCATCTTCAGCACTGCACAATTAACTATAGTTCTGTTTAATATTTTAATTAGTGCTTTTGTATTATTGTACTGTATATTGACTGCTATGTTGCAGAAGGGAGTTACAAACTGCCTGCCTGCCAACCTGTTGTAATGTTACAAATAAATATACCTTGTACCTTGTATATCTTGCTAAACTTTTGATATCTCTGTAGGAACACTGGCCCAAAACTAATGCAGTCTACTACAAACCAAATATAATTTTTCATTTTTCAGAATGCAGAAAACATCGTGCCCAGAAAATCTTCCCATACCAAGGCATTGTGGACAGAAGAGTTATAAATGTGAGTAATTTTCTCTTTGTTCCTCTTGGTCTTTTGCCTTTGTGTCAGCAAAAGCCATGGCAGGAGACATTATGTCTCCACTTCCACGCCACTGTACATGAATGAAGCCAAAACATCCAGAATACTGCCACTGATATTATTTTGAACCCGAGTCTGTGCAGATTAGGAGTGCAGCCGTAGTATCAATATCATGCCAATATACCTATCCAAATAATTCGCTCGCAGAGTTTAGCTGTGATAAGGTGAAACCCACTTTATATAGCTGACTGATTTATTCCAAACTTATCAGATGAAATGAACATTTGAACATAAGCGTGATGACAACTACCTAAAATGACAGAAACCATCTTTGTGAGAAATGTATCTGGCTTGTACTGTTTTTTTTTTGGCCCTTGTCCCATTCGCTAACATGAGCCATTTTTACGATCTCAATGTCCGGAGAATCCAGTCCAGGAGCTGAGTCCGAAATCACCCACTACTCACTACATAGTTGACTATATAGTCAGCTTGCCATTTTGTAGGGCTGTTCGAATGTATAAAGATTATTATACCCTATATAGTCCACTCAAAGTATCCCAAAATGCATTTGGAAAAGTCGTGTACAACCGATGCCGTATATACCAGCATGCATTGTGCTGATAGAAAAAACAGTCCACCAACTGATTATCGAACAGCAATGAGGTCATTAACGGCGCCACGATAATGATCGGAGTAATGTCCGAAAGTGCTTTCGTTTTGCTGGTGTGGTCACTATATAGCCCTGTCCATACAACTCTCTAGATAGGGAGTAGTGAATGAGGGGTGATTTTGGACACAGCTTTCATAAATGTAGCACACAACAGGAAATTGTCTATGTGAGATGTATTCTCATCTGCTGGAACTACCGCTTTGTTTAGGCAAGGAGTGGCACATCCTTAAAGCTGCAATAAGTAGAAAGCTGGTGAAAGATAATTGATTTTTGAGTCTCATAGAATGTTAAATACTGATGTTTAGAAATAAAAAATGTCTGTACTTGCATGCTTGGCCAAACTGGCCAACAAAACACACATTAGAGATGCTCAGGTTTCAACAAACACAGAAGGAGTGTGACATTAACCTCTGCTCAGTTATTGAGGAGTTATTGCGTAACATTATTCCACTATATTTGCTGGTATATTAATGTTTAAAATCTTTTATGTGAGTAGAAAAGACTATAAAGTGGCTAAACGTGCAATGTCATTAGCCCCTGCTCACTGTGAATCTTATGGATTAACTTTATAACAGAGTGACATAGTAGACAAATATGCTTTTTCATAAATCGTCTTACAAAAGCTCTAAATGCAACTCTTGCTGCTTTTTTAACTAACTGCAACTTCTGTCTATGTCTTGGGTTTCAGGGAAAAGAAGAAGTCAAAGTAATGTGGACTCCTTGCTCAAAATGGTAGGTCCTAACCCTCCTAGATGAAATAAAGTGGTGTTATGGACTGGAACCAGGTTTATAAATTGACAATACAGTAGTAACCGCCATATTTTGAATGAGGGTATTTGATCAATCATGTCAAGACACAGATTTTCATTGTTTTTAAGATATAATTATGTGCATGTGTAGTATGACATAGGAAGACAGAGGGCATGTTTCACATGTCATAGCTGAGGTTATTCTTTTAACTTTCATTGTGTGTATTCTTCCTTTCGTTCCTGGACAGTGGCAAAGTGTGGAATGACACCTGGGAGCCAGCACAACAATATGCATGACTCCAGCAGCACATGCAGAAACTGGTGGCTCTGACAGTTTTGGCAAAGTTTCTACTTGTAATAGAGCATGCTGTAGTTTATAAAAAAATTCTTGATAATTTCAATGTTCATTTTTGAAATAAAGTTGTTGTTTTTTCATTAGAGTCGACATGTGCTATTATCAATTTTGATAAGAATGCCAATCATGATAAAACACTGCCTGTCCCTTTTATAAGCAACTGCCAGTTTGAAAACAGTCTACAAACACCCTGTAATAATTTTTAGAAAACATGTTACACGTTACATCTACCGCATTCCAGAGTTTAAGTGTTAATTTTTGTTAATTTTGTACATGCAGGTAAATGGCTGTAAATGTATTTGGTAATGATTACACTGCACTGTAAGAAGAAAACTGACATTTTCAGTTTACCCTATCTGATTGGGTCTCTTTAGGATAGAGTGAGACTTTAAATTCAATTTTACTTATACAGTGTTATATACAATTAAGTTTTCCCAACACACTTTACAGAGCCTTAACACTGTATAACAACTTGGTAGGCAATAGGGCAAGGGAAAAACTTCCTATTTGACATAAAGAAACCTTAAGTACTTACCAGATTCAAAGGAGGTACCCATCTGCTTGTGACTGGCTGGGTATAACAATGAACATAATAATAAGTCATGTAGCTGATGCTTTTATCCATTAGGACTTACAATTGGCACACATTGCCTTCCAATATACCAGAGGATGCACGTCTCTGGAGCAACTAGGTGTCTCATTCAAGGACACAATGTTGGACACGAAATTGAGAAGAAATGGAATGCCAATGATCCTGCATCAACGATTTTGTACCTCCAGCTCTTTGGAGAGATCCATTGTCAACCTACTTCAAACTGACTCACAGATTGGATGATTGAAGGTCAGGTATATTCGCTTTACAACATTATATCAACCTCTTTTAGCAACATTGAGGTAATGGATCATAAGCCTCATCTTTGAGAGCAAGCGGGCACATAGTATGTCAATGCATCACATGCAGAGGGGAGCGTGCCTATGTTCCATCATTTCCAGGGTTGTTTTTCTTTATCCCTAAACCTAAACCCAATATAAACAGGACTGTGGGAACATAGGGCCTATTTTTCTAAAAAAGAATTTCTTAGAAATGTGGGAACATAGGGCTGACCCCATGCAGGGCAGGGTCTTTGTGCAGCAGGATGATGGGAATAGGCAGCTATAAGCATAGGGCCTCTATAATTACTGTAGATTAGATAGAAAGACTGCAGCAGCAGCATGCCAAAAAGGAATCTTAAAGTTAGAAATAAATAAAATATCATGGGTATTGTAAAAAGTAGCCTATAAGCCAACAAACTGCAAAGGTAAATGGGTTGCCCCTTAAACCTGTGGTAATTCCATATACTTATTTATTATTATTATAATTGTTACATGAAGCTGACTCATTTTGCTCATATAAAAAAAGATCAAAACAAACAAACAAAAAAACAAGCAAAACCCTTCATTGTATCTTCAAAGTGCTCTTTGAAGCGTGGCCCTAGATATCATATGGACCTAGAATGGCAAAATTAAGACTATGGATTAGAGCCAAACCAAGTACATCGTTGGAAAGGTCTCGCCCCGGAGAGTAACATATGTCAGTAAAAAGATTATTCATGGCTCCTGCTTTGATATATTGGCCTTTGAACCCTGAGCTCAGTGGATATATTAAGTTCTATAATTAAAAAAAAAATTATAATACAGACATGGGACCAACTGTTATGGAAAGCTCTTGACCTCATCTAACAGTCAGTGTGGTCAATTACAGGGGGCGCAATTACATATAGGTAAAATATAGGTAAAATAGATTTTCACCCATTTTACAATTATATATTTAAAATCTGATTTCACACATGAGTGTATCATGCCCTTAAATATCACAATAAACTCTCAAATCAGTATTTACAACTTCCAATTCTAGGAAGAACAGTAATGTAGTTTAAAAACTACAATTCCCTACAGCCGCGCTATGCAGCTTGATAAAATAAGCGCCATATATGTAGTTTTTCTGGTTTGTAAACCCTAGTTTATACCAATTAGGGTTGTAAAAACATATATCAGCTTAATATATAAAAAAAATATTACAGTCAAACTAGTGATTACACGGCATCTATCGAAATAGCACGATTGCTGTTAACTTAAAGTAAATATCGCGGTTAATTTAAGTTATTTAGCAAAAACACAAACTTCCGCATGACGTAAGTGAATATCAGCCAATGGGAAGAGTGAAAAACTCCCCGCGCCATGGGGTACGCATGACGTAAGTGAATATCAGCCAATGGGAAGAGTGAAAAACTCCCCGCGCCATGGGGTACGCATGACGTAAGTGAATATCAGCCAATGGGAAGAGTGAAAAACTCCCCGCGCCATGGGGTACGCATGACGTAAGTGAATATCAGCCAATGGGAAGAGTGAAAAACTCCCCGCGCCATGGGGTACGTCTGCGCGCGTCGCGCATGCGCGGGGTGAAACTGTGGCTCTGCAGTCAGACCCTTCTCCGCCGCCGCAACATGGTTGTATTGCATGGTTGTATTCAAATGTGTCCTTTCAAAAACATGGTAACAGAAACAATTATATAGAAAATGTTTCCCACAGTTAGCTAAAAGCCAGAGATAACATCTAGAGAAAGTGTTTATTGTTCAATAACATCAAACATAAACATAGTGCATTTAGTCTTCATCAGAAGTGCTGGAATCCAAGTCAGCTGCATCATCTTCTGACATCTCCTCCTCCGACGAGTCCATTTCCAGAAGTGGTTGATGGCTGAGGATTCTCCTGTAAAAGCCCTTGACTTTTACCATTTCTGCTTTTAGTTCAGTTTGTTTCTGAAGAACCAGACACTGTAGTCCTCTTTGTGCATCCTCAGGCTGGTCAGCAAACGAGGCTGTAAAAACAAAAGATTTTCATATTATCATAAACACACTATTCTTAAAGGTCCCCTATTATGCAAAATTCACTTTTGCATGCTGTTTGGACATAAATGTGTGTTGGCAGTGTGTGTACACAACCAGCCAGCCAATAGTGATAAAAATCCACTCACTCCTTTTACAAACAGCGCGTTTTTCTGAGCCCCCAAAAATGACAATTTAAACATACTGTAAAAAATGATCTGTTGGGTATTTTGAGGTAAACCTTCACATACATACTCTGGGGACATCAGAGACTTATTTTACATCTTGTGAAAAGGGGCATAATACGGGAACCTTTAAAGTCAATAATGACACTTTATTAAGTATTTACAAAGTAGGTTTCAATAGTCATATTACAACAGGGTTGTGAAATGAAATTTAGATACAAGCTTCAGGAGGCAGTTTTTATAAATAAATAAAAAACTGTCAACAGTCAACACTTGTTGGTGCAAGCTATTGCTCTCTGTTCTTTCCGCTCAGTACTGGAGGTTGAGTACTTTTTCACATTTTGCACAGATACAAATTAGTATAGTCCAGATCTGATATTTCAGGAGACAGACATAGACAAAAATAGTGCTTACAGTTTGAGGAGAGAGTTGCCAGCATCATAGATTGTGCCTTCATTGCTGTCCAGTGTTGCTGCATTTCTTTAGAGATAATCATTTCCTCCTCCTTCAGGCGTCGCACAGCCATAACCTTCTCAAACACTGTTCTTTTGGTGTGAAGGTCAGCAGCAGCAGCTTCAATACATCAACATCAAAACAGAAGACATTAGAGTTAGAAGTTTTGTTCTTTGGATTAATACAAATAAAATTATGCAAGAAGTGCTCAGATATAGATTTTATTTAAAGGGATAGTTCACTTTGAAATTAATTTTTGGTATATTTTAGCTTACCTCAAGGGCATCCAAGATGTAGGTGTCTTTTTTTCCGCAGTAGTTTCAATTTTGATATTTTTAGGTCAAACCGTTCTTGTCTGTCAGTCATATAATGCAGGTCTATGGTCATCACCTCAAAGAGCATGCACAGAGAAGTCCACATTTTTTTTTTACCTCACACTTGGAAGCACGCACGTCCTCAGATCACTTGGACATGGCTGTGTACAAGAGGTAAAAACAATATAAATACTGTTCGTTTTCTCACACAAACCGCTCGTTTCGTGTCTTAGGCCATCAATGTGTACTTACGATGGGGAATTGTTTAATTTGGACTCTGTGCATGCTCTTTGAGACCGTGACCATAGACCTGCATTATATGACTGACAGACAAGAACGGTTTGACCTAAAAATATCAAAATTGAAACTACTGTGGAAACAAAGACACCTACATCTTGGATGCCCTTGAGGTAAGCTAAAACATACCAAAATTCACTTTGAAATAAAATTATCCCTTTAATGGGGAACTTACTTTCACTTATGTTGTTCCAAGGCCATGCATCAGTCAGGACACTGGCATCAGTGGACACAATTTGCTTAGATGGTTCAGCCAAGTTGTTGTACTCAGAAATGGTCGCTGCCAAGCGTTTTTTCTCATCAAGAATTACTTTTCTGATCTTGTGACGCCTCTTGTTGCTATCTGCAAAAAAAAAAA